>NC_044981.1:99799896-100099896 GCF_008728515.1 Papio anubis
AGAAAGAAAGAAAGAAAGAAAGAAAGAAAGAAAGAAAGAAAGAGAAAGAGAGAGAGGGAGGGAGGGAGGGAGGGAAGAGACAGAGAAAGAAAAGAAAGCAAGAATTAGAGGATAAGGCCTGGAGGACTAGAAGGTTTGAAATATAAGACAACAAAGCATGTAAGTTGATTAAAAACAAATGGATAAAAGTTGAGAAAGTGGAAGAGAAAAATACAATAAACTTTAGGGAGAAGGCCAAGGGATCAGGAATTAGCAAGAGAAGAAGAATAGCAGGAGCCCCAGGCAGATATATGATGAAGTGACAAGCAGAAGTGATGCAAGGTGAACTGAAGGAGAAAAAGAGAGAGAAATTGGGTAAAACCTGAAAAAATTTACTAAGGGAATTTTAAGACATTGCAGGCAAATATAATAGGGAGGACAGGGAAGTGGAAAAGATATAGAGAACTTCTAGGAAACAGAAAACATTCAACATTGCTTTTACTCTTTAGGCTTCCCCCAGCATTGCCAATCTCAAATCTCAAGTAAACCATACTGTTAATAATAGATGCGGTGCCCAGTCCCATGGACTCCTCCCCCATCCCTCAGCATAGACTTCTCAGGGTTGTTAGAAAATCTTAAGGCTTGGGTAAGTGATGCCACTTCACATTCAGACTCCATAACCTCAATTGCAACTTTGTATTCATTTAATTAACTATTATCATTTTCATAGTTCCTAAAATTTCTCTCCCCACAAACCATCAAAGCCACCCCTGCATATCCTCTTACTTTCTATATATTACTGTGTTTCCTTCACTTCCCTCTCTCATAATTTTATGATTTCTCACATCATCATCTCATCATCCCAATTTCTTTTCTTCCTCACTCTTCTTTTGGAAGGAAGGAAGAAAGAGGGGGAGGAAAAGAGACAGGAAAAGAGTAAGAGAGAAAAGGAAGGAAGGGAGGGAGAGAGGAGGAAGGAAGGAAGGAAGGAAGGAAGGAAGGAAGGAAGGAAGGAAGGAAAGAGGGAGGGAGGGAGGGAGGGAGGGGGGAGGAGAGGGGAGGGAGTGAGGGAGGGAGGGAGGGAGGGGGGAAGGGGAGGGGAGGGAGTGAGGGAGGGAGGGAGGAAAATTTTTTCCCATTCTCTCTAATGTTACTCCTTCCACACATGCCCCTTGGACCCACCCACCTTTCCTGCAACACACATACATACCTTGTTGGATCTAGTAGCATTGTCTCCTTCCATGTTCAATGTTTCCCTTAACTTCCCTCCCCCACAAACGTCTGTCTTACTTGAAGCCACTTTTCTTCAAACCTTTTTGCACTTCAAAATTTGGCTGTTTAGCCTCTGCCTCTGTAACAGTATGAACACTTTTACCTGTCTGTCTTTAACAAAACCCAAAGGACTACACTTCCTGAAATTCTCTCCCTCTAGTTTCTACATTGAGATTCCTAGTTGCAAGCATTAGAAGTTAACTCTGGTGAATAATACAGAAAATAAATTTATTTTTAAAAATTGAGTCGTTGACAGAATCTTTGGAAGGGCTAAAGAACCAGGTTGAGGCCAAAGCTCCCAGAAATACTGCCCCAAACCAGCCCTTAAGAACAGCCTTAGGCAAGTGCCATTTCATTCACACTTCGACCACATGCTACAGTCTGAATTCCTACCAATAATTCAGTTCTACTGCAAGGACAGTACTGGTACCACTTCTGACAGAGACTAAATTTTGCCAACACCACTGTGTGCAAAACTCCAATGCTGTTGCTTTCTCCTTTGCCAGCAAAATGGATGCACATAAACCTCTTCCTCAGTATTGCTTACTTCAGAACTGAAATCTCATACAAGTGCAATTGATTAGTGAACCCAATAGGTTCTCAGTGAAAATCAGTTGAATAATAAAAAGTATGTATCAATTACAAGAATTATAAATTAGAATCATTATTATTAACTCTTGACACACAGAGCAACTTAGAATTTCTTTGCCTCCATTTGAATTACAGTCACACCCAGAGCCCAACATGTCTATGGCTCTATTACAGTTGTATACTTCCTGGATGAGTAGAGAAAATTCTATCAGCTACCAACTGGCATACATAGATTGGAATTTGTTTTTTAAACTTAGGCTGGCCCAAGTCAGCTTCCTCCATGCTATGCCCATATGCTACCCCAGATGTTGTGCCTGTTTCATTTTAGAGGCTATTATGCTTGCCTTGTCTTTGCTTGCAGAACATCTATGCCTACACAATAATAATTCCTGCAGTCAGAAACATTTGAAAAGTTCTATAATAGTGAAGTGATGGTTTTTAAAATTTGCATAAGTCATATCCATTCATGGCTCATGTTTTCCTTAATACACGTTGTATATTAGCACCAAACCAATGCAATAAAAACCCATTAATCCAAGCCCCTCTTATTTGAAACTCAATCCCCACTGATGACTCCTTGTTTCTGCTTCTGTTTTCTTTCCTCTCACCTAGAATGCCTTTTTCATTCAACTCAAATTTATGTCTATCAGCTACTTCCAAACTGAATTCAAGATTAACTATTCCAAAAGCCTTCTTTGATTAAACCCACCTGATTCTGATCTCTCCAGGGTGCTGCACTCTATCAAGACTCATGAACTCTGTCTGTCCTTCGCTTTTGCAGTTGTGAATGTGATGCTTTTATTGGTTTTATGTCATTTTCTATGTGTATGTTTTCTCCCCAGCTAGGGAATGAGCTCCTAGGGAGAAGGGGCCACATCTTCTGCTTCCTGTATTTCCCACCCCTAGAGCCTACCTCTGAACTACCCCTTGAAGAGGTGCCCCGGACATGCCTTGAGAGAGCAAGGATATACTCAGGGTAAAGGCAGAAAGTGCAAAATGCAATCCATTCTCTTGATAATGATTTCAAACCTTAATCTTACCAACAGTAGAAATATGCCACAGGGAACTAACAATATCTCCAATGTCATCTTTAAAGATGATGAGAAACGATGAAGCCATATATGCAGCAGGCAACAACTAAATTATTTAAACAGAAAGAAACTACGTGTAGGGATTTCAGCAGTGAATCTCTGTTGTGATCGCTGACAGGAAACTTACTACACATCTTGATGAATTGTCATAACCCAAGTTGCTAAGAGAATAAGATGTGGAATCTTTCATTCCACCAGTACAAAGAAACAATGTGTTCACTTTGTGGGGCTGAAATTTTAAAAAGCTAATATTTTTTGTAAATTGTCTGGCAATTTTTTATTATATATAATTTATAACTTTTTTCCAAAATAAACTCATAAAATGACATTTTTGTGAGACAACATGAAATTTAAACTCTGGAAGATACTTCATGATTTTAAGAATTTTTGTCAATTTGAGGGACTGTCGTAATGGTGTCATGGTTGTATTTTAGCAAAAGTTCTCATCTTTTAGTAACATATAACTGAAATTCTTACAGATGAAATAATGGCTGTGATTTACTTCAGATAATTAAAAATTCCTGTATATACATAAGTTTAATTATTAGAACACCCTGTAAATAGATGTTGTTTTGCTTAGTTTATAAATGAAGAAACAGGTTTAGAGAAGTTGTTTCTTGCCTGAGGTCACACAGCTAGTAATTGGCAAAGTAGGAATTCAGACTGAGAACTTACTGATACTAAATACTTCTTCTTCCTATAAGAGACCGTAGGGGAGGGTCTAGGGCTAGCAGAGAATCTCCATCTTCCTAACTCATGATTTCTATGGTTGCTCCAGATTTTGACATTTTTCAGCCAGAAGGAAGGAGGAAATAGAAGTCCACAACAAACAATCCTCTCTAAGTGGCAAACTTAAAGATGTACTGTTACTTCTACTCACATCCCATAATCTATAGTTTATTTGCACGGCTGTTCCTAGCTGCAAGGGAGGCTGGCAGAAGTAATCTCTACCTGTGCAATCATGTGCCCAGCAAAAACACAGACAGTTCCATATTTAAGAGGAAAAAGTGGGAACTGACACTGAATAGTACTCAGTAAACCTCTGGCCAATCAAGTTTCCATGTTAACCCTTGTTCCTACATATAGAACACACTCACCCCCTGACCCAAAGAGGTAACCCCCAAAACCCATTCTGACATTGCAGCCAGTTCAGAGCCCAGATTCTGGGGGTGATATATTGTCCTTCTCATAATGTTTAGATGTACCTTGTCAATCTCTAGGGACCTATAAACCAAATGACAAGGTATCTGCTTCCCAACATCTAATAAGCAAATAAAGAGCAATGGAATAGAATAACCATACTAATCACTCCCATATGGAAGAGGGAAGAATAGAGGATCAACCAATCATGGCAACTATCAAATCCTCCTTGATAGGAACCACAGATGCTCTCTGCAACATCCATGAACTAAGTTCCTCAATTGTTCCTTTCCAGAGTCCCTTGTGTTGTTCTCTTGAAGTAACTAATTGGTCATTGACCAGGATCCTTGGCTTTGTTCTCTAGGACAGAGGTTGCTAAACTCTATTCGTTTTACAGGGCCATAAAAGAAATATTTTAGACCTCATGGGCTACATATAGTATCTGCTGCATATCTTTCCTTTTTTATTATTTTATCTTTTATAATTTTTTCAAATTCTGAAAACCATTCTTAGCTCCCAGGCCACAGAAAATAAGACACAGATCTATTTATTATTTTTTATTTATTTTTATTTTATCTAGTTTGAGGGCCACAGTTGGCCAACAGCTGCTCTAAAGATTTTCTTTCTCCACTTTCACCAAGGCCCTATACACACTAGGTGTTGGAGAATATGCTCTACTTGAGAACTGCACAATTTTTAGACTATTTCCTCTTGATACAGTTTAGGAAACCTATTAGTTGTGTTAGGTATTGAAACATCACAGAATTTCCAGACCCATCATTGGTTACTTTGACAATACCGTTTCCCCCCAAACATACTAGCTTTCTAATCTATTTGCTTTCCTGTCAGTTCTGTGCAAAAGTAACCACAGGCAGAGCTCTCTTCTGGGTTGTAAGCTTACCACTGTCCTCTGTCAGGCTCTGACTTCTGTGTTTATTCCATTGTTCTCTTCCTCAGTTTCACGGAAGCTGTCCCATAACCCTCTGAAACAATAGGCTGGCCAGTAGCTTTAACCTGATCTTTCCTGCTAGAAATCCTAGGAAACAATCTGTTTGCTTGCTGTTTGGTGGACAAAAGAAGTTGGCTTGTTTAAAACTGCTGAGCTCCCACTCCTTTTAGATTGTAGGCCATAAGCAGAGAGCCTTCCTTAACAAATTTCTATTGCTTCCCATCTCCACCTGCAAAATGGCCAACCCTTACTTGAACTGAGCCTTCTTATGCAGTAGTTTCAGAAAGACCAAAAAGCAGCCAAAACACAACATACTACCTTTTCTGGTCACTTCTCCTAGAACCATCGGCTGCAGAGACAAGTGATCTGCCTTCCAAAGTACCATGGGAGAGTTTTGCCTTTCAAAAAAATATAGTTATGTAATTCAAAGAGCAGTTAAAAAGGATTCCATTGATGTGCATCAGAAAACACCTGAAGATGAGCTAAGTTCCTGGTAGAAGACTTGGAGTTTCATAGAGTGAAGAGAAGAGAGGCTATGTGTGGGCTATGTGTTCTTGTGATTTGGTTCTGATAAAATTGTTTCTCTGTCAGTGCCACAGAATTAATGGTTTGAATATTTGTGTTTACTCCAAAATTTATGTTGAAACTTAATCTCCAATGCAAAAGTATAAGAAAAGGGGCCTTTAGGAGATAACTAGGCCATGAGGACTTTGTTCTAATCAGCGAAGTTAGTGCCTTATAAAAGGCCTGGAGGTAACTAGCTAGACCCTTTTATGCCCTTCTGTCCCTTCTACCATGTAAGGACAAGGCATCTGTCTTCTTCTCAAAGGACACAGCCACAAGGCACCATCTTAGAAGCAGGGAGACACTGAACCTCTTGGCACCTTGATCCTGGACTTCCATCCTCCAGTTCCTTCAGAACTGTGAGAAATAAATTTCTATTATTTATAAATTGCTCAGTCTTAGGTATTTTGTTAGTGCAACAGGGACAGACTGAAATAGATTGGAAGTCTGTTGTTTTCTGTTTTTTGTTTTGTTTTGTTTTGTTTTTTCCATGCCTCTTGTTCAGGATCATTGGTGCAAATCCATTCCTGCAATTCTAGGAACAGTACTTACCCATTTTTGCAAGACTTTTAGTTTGTTCTTTAGGTGAGCTTCCTGAGTCATGGGAGATAACCTAAAGGGAAAAGCAGAGAAGGAGGCAAGGTTCAAGACCAAGGGGAAATTGCAGACCATTTATCATGTCTGCTTTTGTTCCTTTATATACCGAGTATTTTGCCACAGCTTAGCAAGCACTTGTAGCCACACGTTATGAATGTAATATGTCTGTCCTACTATTAACACTTGTTCCATAAAAAAGTAGAGGGACCACAAGGTTTTTGTACAGGATATAATAGCATGAGATCCATCCCTCAGCAAAATAAATGTGAACCCTGGGAAGAGGATAAACAGAAATGGAGAAAGAAGAATTTTCAAAAAAGACCTGAAATAAGATGAAGGCAGGTGGAATAGAAAGATGGATATGGGAGAATAAAAAACAGAACAAGCAGAGTTTGAAAATCAAGTCAATTTTTTAGGCAAAGTGGACATACTTTGCCTGGGTAACAGAAAGGACAAGTTACCATTAAGAGAAACAGTAAGGGCAAGGTACCAGATAGAAATTATTTTATGGAGAGGAAAAGGAGTTCTAGTTTGGAAATAATAAGGTTAAATTGCTAGTGAGAAATCGAGAAACAGATGTTGAGCACACAGCTTTAAATAAAATTCTAAAATTCATGAAGTAAGCAAAGGTGAGCAGTAGAGATTGAGAAGCCATATGAAAGGAGATGATGTCTGCTGCTATGAAAATAAGATTTCTGAAAGAAAGTTAAGTGAAAGAAGATGGCCCTGAAAAACGCTTACATTTCGATAAAAAATTATTGTGGTATAGGGATAGAATAGAATACCACTAGGCAGTAAAAAGGAATGAACTACTAACACACGGGGTAACTTGGATGAATTGCAAAGTAAGTATGCTGACTGGAAGAATCCAAAGAAAAAAAGGGTACGTAGGTATGATTCCATTTATATAAAAAATTCTACAAAAGGCACACAAATCTAAAGTGACAGAAAGCAGATCTGTGCTTGCCCAGGGTGGGGGGAAATGGACCACAAAAGGCACAAGGGACCCTTTTGAGATCATGGAAATGTTCTCTATCACTTCTTGACCTTTTGGCTAAGATCAAGTGTGAAAATGTTCTCTAGTGGGATTGTGTTGGTGGCTACCCAGGTATACACATTTGCCAAAACTCATAGAACTGTACAATTTAAATGGGAACACTTCATTATTTATAATTTACACCTCAACAAAATTCACTTAAAAGAAATAAAAGCTTATATTTAGTGGTTAGAAGGAGGAAAAAAAGGACAGAAGGGATTTCAAAGGAAGTGTTCTGTTGAATTAAGTTTAGCCTAAAGCTGCTTCCTTACATATTTTAAGTTCAACCTAAAGATTTTTCCCTACATAATGAATTGTACCTAACTGGATGTGTAAACAGACTGTAACCTACTCTTGTGCCAATCATCGAGTTTCAACCACTCACAAGTGGCCAGCTGTTCAAACTGTGTTCAAATAAGGCAAACACTGAGCTGTAACCTATATGGCAGTTTCTGTTTCTCAATTCCATTTTCTATACATCACTTTTCTCTTTTTGTCCATAAATCTTCTTCCACTGTGATACGGTTTGGCTGTGTCCCCACCCAAATCTCATCTTGAATTGTAGCTCCCACAATTCCCATGTGTCATGGGAGGCAATCAGTAGGAGGCAATGGAATCATAGGGGCGAATCTTTCCCGTGCTGTTCTAACGATAGTGAGTGAGTCTCACGAGATCTGATGGTTTTATAAAACGGAGTTCCCCTGCACAAGTTCTCTCTTGTCTGTCACCACGGAAGACATGACTTTCACCTTCTGCCATGATTGTGAGGCCTCCCCAGCCATGTGGAACTGTGAGTCATTGAACCTCTTTTTCTTTATAAATTACCCAAGCTCAAGCATGTCTTTATCAGCAGCCTGAGAACAGACTAATACACCCCACATGGCTGTACTGGAGTGTCTCTGAGCCTACTCTGGCTCAGGAGGCTGCCAGATTCATGAATCTTTCTTTGCTCAATTAAACTCTGTTAAATTCAATTTGTCTAAGGTTGTTCTTTTATCAGTTCAGAGAGGCAAGGGGTCATGTTGGGGTTGATAGATGCCAAAGGAAAGATACAGCTGGGCATGGTGGCTTACGCTTGTAATCCCAGCACTTTGGGAGGCTGAGGTGGGTGGATCACCTGAGGTCAGGAGTTCAAGACTAGCCTGGCAAACATTGTGAAGCCCCATCTCTACAAAAATTACAAAAATTAGCTGGGCATGGTTGTTCATTCCTGTAATCCCAGCTACTAGGGAGGCCGAGACAGGAGAATTGCTTGAACCTGGGAGGTAGAGGTTGCAGTGAGCCATGATCACACCACTGCTCTCCAGCCTAGGAAACAGAGTGAGACTCTGTCTCAAAAAAAAAGTGTAAGCAGCTTCATTGGAGGTGTTCCCACGTAGGGAGGAGGAGATGAGAATCAAGAACCAGATGGGGCAATCAAATGTCCACTTTTGACTGCCAGAAGATTTGTTTTAATAGAGAGGATAGAGGAAGAATCTAGGTTTCAAGGAGCTAAAAGTTAATTAGTGGTGAAGAAATAAAGGAAGTGATGCAAGACTTCTCTCCTAGTGAAGAGCAATGCAGATATGGAATCATAGCTTGAAGAGTAGAAGGATCAAGGGAAGATTTTCAGTGTGAGAGAAAGGCATCCTATCTAGAAGACAAGGAGCAACAGTTTTGAAGAATGGAGAAATGGCAAATGTAGGTAAAGAAAAAGTTCAACAATTAGTAAGTTTGTGACAAAGGAAAGAAGAAATAACATCAAGAGGTCAAAGAGAACATTCGCCTATGCAAGAGGCAGACCATGAGTTAAGAAGGAAAGAAGGGGAAATCACAATATAGATGGAGCTCTTCAGGCAGACAGGAGGAAAGTGAAGGAACTCATACCAAAGGGTCTGAAACATCTTGTCAGCATAAAAAGCAAGGTCCTCCATAAAAATTAAGAAAGTAATCTCAGTAAAAGCCTGAAAGAAGTGGAGAACTATGAGAATCTTTGCTATGGGGATTTCCATCAGAAAGTGTTTCTCCAACTCCAATGTGCATAAAAATCACCTTAGTTTTTTAATAAAGTGCAGATATCTATTCAGTACCAGACCTAACTCTGCATTTCTTTTTTTTTTTTTTTTAATTTATTTATTATTATTATACTTTAAGTTGTAGGGTACATGTGCATAACATGCAGGTTTGTTACATATGTATACTTGCGCCATGTTAGTCTGCTGCACCCATCAACTCGTCATTTACATCAGGTATAACTCCCAATGCAATCCCCTCCCCCCTCCCCATGATAGGCCCCGGTGTGTGATGTTCCCCTTCCCGAGTCCAAGTGATCTCATTGTTCAGTTCCCACCTATGAGTGAGAACATGCGGTGTTTGGTTTTCTGTTCTTGTGATAGTTTGCTAAGAATGATGGTTTCCAGCTGCATCCATGTCCCTACAAAGGACGCAAACTCATCCTTTTTTATGGCTGCATAGTATTCCATGGTGTATATGTGCCACATTTTCTTAATCCAATCTGTCACTGATGGACATTTGGGTTGATTCCAAGTCTTTGCTATTGTGAATAGTGCTGCAATAAACATACATGTGCATGTGTCTTTATAGCAGCATAATTTATAATCCTTTGGGTATATCCCCAGTAATGGGATGGCTGGGTCATATGGTACATCTAGTTCTAGATCCTTGAGGAATCGCCATACTGTTTTCCATAATGGTTGAACTAGTTTACAATCCCACCAACAGTGTAAAAGTGTTCCTATTTCTCCACATCCTCTCCAGCACCTGTTGTTTCCTGACTTTTGAATGATCGCCATTCTAACTGGTGTGAGATGGTATCTCATTGTGGTTTTGATTTGCATTTCTCTGATGGCCAGTGATGATGAGCATTTTTTCATATGTCTGTTGGCTGTATGAATGTCTTCTTTTGAGAAATGTCTGTTCATATCCTTTGCCCACTTTTTGATGGGGTTGTTTGTTTTTTTCTTGTAAATTTGTTTGAGTTCTTTGTAGGTTCTGGATATTAGCCCTTTGTCAGATGAGTAGATTGCAAAAATTTTCTCCCATTCTGTAGGTTGCCTGTTCACTCTGATGGTAGTTTCTTTTGCTGTGCAGAAGCTCTTTAGTTTAATGAGATCCCATTTGTCAATTTTGGCTTTTGCTGCCGTTGCTTTTGGTGTTTTAGACATGAAGTCTTTGCCCATGCCTATGTCCTGAATGGTACTACCTAGGTTTTCCTCTAGGATTTTTATGGTATTAGGTCTAACATTTAAGTCTCTAATCCATCTTGAATTAATTTTCGTATAAGGAGTAAGGAAAGGATCCAGTTTCAGCTTTCTACTTATGGCTAGCCAATTTTCCCAGCACCATTTATTAAATAGGGAATCCTTTCCCCATTTCTTGTTTCTCTCAGGTTTGTCAAAGATCAGATGGCTGTAGATGTGTGGTATTATTTCTGAGGACTCTGTTCTGTTCCATTGGTCTATATCTCTGTTTTGGTACCAGTACCATGCTGTTTTGGTTACTGTAGCCTTGTAGTATAGTTTGAAGTCAGGTAGCGTGATGCCTCCAGCTTTGTTCTTTTGACTTATCAAGTTCTCTGAGAATGCTGTTAACCATAATCTAGATGGAGGCCAGAGGAAACCTCCTAGCTATAAGCGAAAGGACTGTGGAGTAGCAGCAGGGTTTCAGGGTAGGAGTAGTCACATGAATATATAGTAATCTCCCCACTGAATGTTAAACCTCAAGAATGTAGAAACTATTGCTACTATGTTCTAACATCGGGCACCATGTTTGGCACATAGAAGGATCTGAATAAATACGTACTGAACAAATGAAAGAATGAGTAGGTTCTCTCTCAAGGAAAGTGGGCAGTGGCAATTACCCAGAGTTGGAGAATCAAAGACAGAATTGACAAAAAAACAAAGAGGAAGGGAAAGATGTAAGAGTAAACACATAGGAAATGGCTGCCCATGGGATCCAGGTAGAGAGAAGAGTTAATTGCTGTCAATACAGGGGAATTAACTGAGAGGTGTGGAAAGATCTGCAAAATTGGAGATTGCAATAAGATAAAGGTCAGGTAAGAGGAAATTAAAGATATAGATATTTGAAAGAATAAAATTTGCAATCCAAGAGAGCTATACTTCAGTGCATAAGAACTTGACAATAACGAAGTTTCAAATGAGGGCTAAAGCCTGGCTGAAAGATAGCTTATCATGAACTGATGAGGCTGAGAAAATTTTTAATAAATTTTCTTAGATCACATGTCTAAAAGGACATGAAGGTTAAGCGTAGCAGCCAGCATCTTTAATAACTAAACTCTCAGGAACAAATAGTTCCCACCCAGTTTAATTAGAATGCAGACATAGAATTTTAAAAATCTTATGCTATCAGCATAAGCATTGACTTGACTTAACTTGGGTAACATGTTCCTAGGTTTTACCAAAAATAATATCTGCTTAGGTGATAAGAACTTATATAGACGAGATCTGGTAATATTTCATGTCATCTTGAGGCAAATTTATATAGCTCCATTAAAAACCTTCAAGGTTAAAAATCAGAATGCATAATGAAAATGCTAAAATGAAGAATGGCTATTGGCAAAAGCACTAGGACAGTGTGTTCTGTGAGAAAGGCATATGTGGGACAAATAGTCAAAGAATCTTGATTTTCAAAATAATTATTGATGCCTCCCCAAAAATTATTTTGCATCCCAAATGGGACTATAAATTAGGGAACTTTCCAGTTAACGTTGAAGTTCATGTTGAAATCCTGTTATAAAAGTTATCAAAAGGATCCAAGGTGGAACTAGTCTCTGTAACAAAGTGCATGGAAAAGTGCCTTTGTGTGTGTGTGTGTGTGTGTGTGTGTGCGCGCGCGCACAGACCCACAGGCAAGCATTGCAGATATGTACCTGGTCCTTATCCTTGCACACTAATGAAAAAAATAGAATCTCCAGTCTTTCTGGGGATGGAAAGGAGGAAGGAACAAAGGAGAAGAAAATGTCACTGTGTGCTGAAATTCTGGTGTCTTCACATCTGTTCTTTCAAGTAATCCCTATATTTCGTTCCCATCATTTAACTTGGTGAGATTTATTACTCTCATTTTGAATACACAGAAATTAAGGTTCCGATAAGTTAAATAACTTCCAAGGTCATACAGATACGAACCTACATAGCCAGTGTAGCCCATCATTCCAAGGTTCTTTCTTCTCTGCCACACAACCTCACAGTGTGATTTTAATTATTCTCACCCATTCCATAAATATACATTAACGTACTTAGACTCCAGGCACTGGAAACAAAGTGCCTTCATTTGAATAACACATGGTCCATGAATAACACATGGTTCACGCCATGATCTTATTTGCAAATAATGACAGCGCAGTGCAGAGTGGGCAGGTAGAAAGTGGTGTGGGAGTTTATGGGAAGACTGCCCAGCTACAGGCAGAGGGGTGATGGAAGCCTGAAGGCAAATGTCAGATATTTAAGCTGACACATAAAGGATTAGTTCACCTGTGGGCTACAGGGAAAAAGGATTGACAGCCAGAGGAAACAGACTGGGTTTGTGTTCTGGGAGAAGCATACAGTTGAGATCGTTCAGAAAAGAAGGCTCAAAGATGATGACAATATGTAAGTACAAACTTATTGCCATTATTTACTATTTCTGGGCCTGAAGTGCCCCAGGTACATCTATGTCCCTAGATATGCTGACCATAAGGTTGTTCCACTCCTGAAATATTTTACTCGCTGGTGCCTATCATCCCAATACTTTTATTTTCAAATTCCTAACAAGAAACAGCATTGTGAACTCTTCTGGCGCAAGGTTTCTTGGTCAATAACAAATTGTGGTATCTTATCAGTCTCTGAGCCCAGTAACTCGGGAGAGATTGGCTATCTATCCCTCAACTTTTGGATTCCTGAAAAATTACAGGAAGCTCACAAATGTAGCGATCTGTAAAATAAAATTTAAATTTTGTAAAAGAATAATTAAAAACCCTTAGGTGTATTAAACTAAGAAATTAAATGCAAACTTTTAAGAAATGGTACCTGATCTCCAGGAGTTTGGTTGCAATTACATTACAAAAGTACCTATTATGTGTTTTTTCTGAGAAGTGTATTTCTCTAAATTTTGTGTGAGATATAATAATATTGCCTTTTTATAATGTTAAATAATAAAATCTCCCTCTCAGTTGTCTTTACTAACATGATTAATAAACTTTTGGCTTGCTCTAACTTTTTGTCAGACAAATGCTAGTCCTCTTAAATTATCAAGCCCAGAGAAGCATTGAAATGTGACAGCAATCATGTCTCATTCCCCTCTTGAGCTAACTAATTATCCCTTGAAGCCACTTGCTATGTGCACTCTAGACTGACTGATGCCAAGCATCTGTAAAACTAACCTAACAATGCCATGCTCTGGAAACCATAACTCACACCCTAGAGTTCACTAATGTATAGCCAATTACTAATCAATACTTTTTCTACAAGCCAATGAGAAAGCCTGTCAAATAATTTCATATCAGCCCACTTCTTGTTCATTTTTGCCTTTAAAAACCTGCTTGTATTCCTTTGGGTATATATCCGGTGATGGGATTTCTAGATCTAATGGTATTTCTGTCTTAAGATCTTTGAGGAATCACCACACTGTCTTCCACAATGGTAGAACTAATTTACACTCCCACCAACAGTGTATAAGCATTTCTTTTTTTTTTTTTCCACAACCTCACCAGCATCTGTTATTTTTTGACTTTTTAATAATAGTCATTCCAACTGGTGTGAGATGGTATCTCATTGTGGTTTGGGTTTGCATTTCTCTAATAATCAGTGATGCTGAGCTTTTTTACATATGCTTCTTGGCCTCATGTATGTCTTCCTTTGAGAAGTATCTGTTCACGTCCTTTACCCATTTTTTAATGGGATTTTTTTTCTTGTAAATTTAAGCTCCTTATAGATGCTGGATGTTAGACCTTTGTTAAATGGATAGTGTGCAAAAATTTTTCTCCCATTCTGTATGCCTTCTATTTACTCTGTTGATAGTTCATTTTGCTGTGCTGTGCTGTGCAGAAGCTCTTTAGTTTAATTGGATCCCATTTGTCAGTTTTTGGTTGCAGTCGCTTTTGGCGTCTTTGTCATGAAATCTTTGTCCATGCCTGTGTCCTGAATGACATTGCGTAGGTTGTCTTCCAGGGTTTTTATAGTTTTGAGTTTTTACACTTAAATCTTGAATCCATCTTAGACACATACGTGCATATGTTCATTGCAGCACTATTTGCAATAGCAAAGACATGGAATCAACCTCAGTGCCCATCAGTGATAGACTGAATAAAGAAAATGTACCACATTGGAATGTACCACATACACCATGGAATACTATGTAGCCGCACAAAAGAATGAGATTATGTCCTTTGCAGGGACATGGATGGAGCTGGAGGCCATTATCCTTAGCAAAGTAACACAGGAAGACAAAACCAAATACCACATTCTCAAGTAAAATAAGTGGGGGCTAAATGAGGAGAACACATGGACCCATAGAGGGGAACAACACACACTGGGGCCTGTCAGAGGGTGGAGAGTGGGAGGAAGGAGAGGATCAGGAAAAATAACTAATCTAGTGTTGGGGTCCGTGCCGGGGGTGGTGGAGAATGAAAGAACACACAAAAGACAAAGACACACAGACAACATGGCGGCCGCACTCAGAGCCTCCGCCTCACTTTATTTATACTCCATAAACCCCACGTCAGCAGAAAGAATGCAATGCAAAACAAACTTTCTTTTCCCACATGTAACCTTCTACTCAGTTCCTTGTTTCTATGCTCTTCCTTATCTGCCCGCCTTCTTGGCGCCTACGGGAGTTCATTAAAAGTTCAATTGGAGATACTGTCCTTGAGCCCTATCTGTTCTCAGCATACTGTTTTCAAAGGCCCCTGCAATCTAGGCTTAAGACAAGGGTGATGAAATAATCTGCATGACAACCCCCATGATACACGTTTACCAATATAACCTGCACATGTACCCATGAACTTAAAAGTTTGAAAAAAATTGCAAATAAAATAAAAACCTGCTTGCAAGAGAGGCCAAGTGGAGCACTTTGTAAGGCAACTTGGAAATGTGTCCTGGGCAGCTATCCTCACTTTGCCTTAAGTAAACTATTTAAAATTATATTTTGTGCCTCAGCCTCTCTATTAAGGTGAATATTTTGGACCTCTTTTTGATATGCTCATTGATTATTGGATTTCCACTTTTGTGAAATTTCATTTCCTGCCCCTTGCCAATTTCAATTTTGGGGCATTAATGCATTTCTTATCAGTTTTTGTTACCTATTGGTACTTGAATTATATAAAGCCTTTATCATATCAGTTAGAAATATTTTGTGAAACAAGAGAAGGTAAAGTTGATATTTGCCTACCCAAGTCCAACTAATTCATTCCGTATCATTTGAAACATTGCATCTTTTTTCTCTACTTTTTTTGATTGAGGTGTAACATACATATAGTAAAGTACACAAACATTAAGTGAAATTTTAGATATGCATACATCATGTACCCATTACCCAGATCTAGACATAGAACATTTCCAATACCCAGAAGCTTCACTTGGCCTTCCTATTAGTGCACACCCTCTCCCAAGAAATTCACTGTCTAACTTCAATCTCCATTGTCTACTTTTACCATTATAAGCAATACTTTCACAATATCTCATTTCAAATGTCAACAGGTTAATAAAACCTTTCAGTAAAAGTACCCTTTGTATCATTCTTTCTCTTTTTTTTTTTTTCACTCTGGTTGCCCAGGCTGGAATGCAATGTCACAATCACTGCAACCTCCACCTCCTGGGTTCAAGCAATTCTCCTGCCTCAGCCTCCCAAATAGCTGGGATTACAGGCATGTGTCACCACATCCGGCTAATTTTGTATTTTTAGTACAGACGGGGTTTCTCCATGCTGATCAGGCTGATCTTGAACTCCCGACCTCAGGTGATCCACCTGCCTCAGCCTTCCGAAGTGCTCGGATTACAGGCGTGAGCCACCGCGCCTGGCCCGCCTTTGTATCATTCTAAAACATTAATCAGAGTATGCATTTAATAGATACTATAATAAAGTTTTTTAAAAAAAAAAAACTATAAAAGTACATTCTGCTAACAGGTAGAAATTATTGAATTACAAAGGGTTTTTTCTGATATGCCAGGATAAATACCTATAAATAGGAACTTCTAAAGCACTTACCTGTGAACAATACACAATAACAGAATCATATAACACAAATCTAATCTCAAGGTCATTGCAGGTTTTCCCAAGACTCTTTTTCTACCTAAATTCAGATTACCCTTATTCCTCTAATGAATAAGATGTGGTTTTTCTTGTTCAGACAGAAAATTTACAAAGTGAACAATTAACTAAACCAAAGCTAACAGTGGGGGAAGGTGTTTACAAATAAAAGTATTATAACATATCCAGGTACACAGTGATACATTACCCTCAGGAATGCAGAAATAGGTCAGAAATAAGATTTTCCTATCAATCACTAGGAACCTTTCATATATAACTAAATCTCCATTTAGAAAAGTTGTGTTTGTTGCTTGTTGGTTGGTTTTTTACTGCTATCGGGCCAATTTTCTTTGATAATATGTTTAGGGAAGAAGAAGATGCACATGTTAAGAGCTAGCAGTAAGTCCCAATATTTCAGTTTGCAGTCTCAACGTCTGAAAATAGCACTTTATGTTACTTACTTCTTTTTTCGTTTTAGAATATGCTAGCAAGCAAGTGGCCCAGAACACCAAGTCCAATAGAGAGAGAGAGAGAATGCAAAAGCAAGTAAGCACGCCAATACATTTAACCAGGTGCCAAAACTGGCAGTTAAATGAGGGTTCTGGGAGACTGCACATTCACCTGAGCCTGAGAACCACCAAAAAAGAAATTGAAAATGTCGAATAAAAGGTAGCCAAACATGAAAATAACACCTGATCCCAAGGAGTTTAGTAGTAAAAAGCACCTATTCCCCTTGTGTCTCACTGGGTATTTCTGAAAAGTGATTTTATCTAAATTTTTTAATGTGGGAAATATAAATAACATTGCCTTTTTTAGTATTAACACATAGAAAATCTTTGCCCCAGAAGAGGTTTGATTGCAGGGTTAGCAATGGAAGTTTCCAGCTGTGTACCTGCTTCCTAGTCCAGACTCGGCTTGACCAAAGGCATTACATTTCTTCTTCCCAGGCTGGAGGCAGAGGCAGGCTCAGGGTATGAACAGGCCCCAGGCTGCAGAAGTGGCAGCAGGTAGAGCAGAGAGATGATTATTGGTGAGATACACAGTCTTAAAGCTCTCCTTAAATATGTATATATTTATATATAATGTATATGATCAAATTTTCATCAGATTTAACTGGGAGGGTGTCAAATAAGAGTAAATATAATTTTAAAAACAGTCTACAGATCTGAGTAACTTACAAAAGTCAAAGTCAGGTAGAAAAACTAGGAAAACGAGACCCATATTGGGCAGGAGACATAAAATACTCAAAAAAGTTACTATATGACAGCTAGTGGGTCTTTGCCTTTTTATTACCTTTGAAAATATTGTTTTTATATATTTTACAATATTAGCCAATCCACAGGAGGTTTATCATTACCAATGCTATACTCTAGATAGTCTAGACAGTGTAGAAAATATTCAGTGAAGGTCCATGAGGACAATGGCAGTCATGATCCTCCCTTCCCTCCTGTACCTGCCAATGCCTGCAAGACACAATTTTTTCCAGCTCTAAGAGGCATCTAGATGTGGGAGAGTATAGGGTACACAGAGGCAGAAAGAGAGGCATTTTTAATTCCCCTAGAACAGATTTAAGAATTGAAGCTAATGTGGCCCATCATAGTGGCTCACGCCTGTAATCTCAGCACTTTGGGAGGCCGAGGCAGGTGGATTACCCAAGATCAAGAGTTCAAGATCAGCTTGGCCAACATGTACCACTAATACAAAAAATGAGTTGGGCATGGTGGTGTGCACCTGTATTCCCAGCTACCTAGGAGGCTGAGGCATGAGAATTGCTTGAACCCAGGAGGCAGAAGTTGCAGTGAGCCAAGATCCCAACACTGCACTCCAGCCTGGGCAACAGAGCGAGACCCTGTCTCGAAAAAAAAAAAAAGAAAGAATTGAGGCTAGCATAATCTAAGTTGTGAGAATTAATTTTTAGAACAAGAAGAATATATATAAGGTAATTTTATATGGGAAGTTTTATTGCTTTGTGGAATGAATGCATTCTATTAAATTTGGCTCAAATGAGCCTATAGAATAGGTGAGAAATGCATGGAATTTAGATCCTCTATTTTAGTGTCTCCACTTCAGGAGTAAATAAATAACCTCTCTAATCCTTAACTTCTTCATCTGTGGAGTGGAAATACATATTTATATCACAAAGGAATGTTATCAAAATAAAATGCAGCATTATAATACTTAATGGTGATGTGTACATTGAAAAGCACTAAATGGCAGTTCTTATTATTTGTAAAAAGCACAGCCTTTCTTTATGCTTTCCCTGTGGTGTCACAGACATCTAAGTCATTCACTTTTCTTTGGTAGCACTTGTCTGGTTTCTGGATCTCCACTTAATCATGGCCAACTTTTACTTCTCCACTCTCCATGGAGCTCAGGAATTTATTCTGTTGCTGGTTTTTTTGTTTTTTTTTTCCTGATTCCATACTAACTGAGCATATAACTTCATTCCTGCTACTTCTCCTCAGGTCTGAGATTTGTAATATCTACTAAAGGTGGGTTGCAGGTCACACATTTCCCTAAAACAGGTCTCTGTCTGAAATATTGTGTACTGACCAGAAATCTCCACTCCCAGCCTGCAAATTGTACCTTATTTTATCATCCTTTTACATTCTCTCCTACTTTTGAATTAACTCCGAATGAAAACTAGTTGTAACTTATAAGAAAATTAATTTCTTACCTAGAATTTGAGAAAATGTATCCACAAAGAAACAGAGGCAAAGTCGCAGAACCATCAGCATCATTATTATCACCATCATCCAAACCTTGCAAGACAGCAGTTATCAATCAGTTGGAAGCAAAAATCAAAAACTTAGCTGTTAGATGTGGGAAGTAATTTAGAGACCACCATCTCACCTTCTTCAAATGGAAGATAAGGAAATATGCCCAAGATTGGGCAAGACGGTACTGAGTGTCCCGAACCACACATATTTTCACTCTGTGCTGTGACTCAAATGCAGCAAGCTCCCTATTTCATGAAGATTCTCCTACTGGCAACCATCAAATGAAACTGGACCAAATATCTGAGTTTCTGTGAAGTCATCATGCCTATTTTTCACACGCAGTGGACAATAAATGGCGGGGGTGCTACCTCTTTGTGCTATTTTGCAAGTCACAAAACATGTCATGTCATAATTTCATTTGAACTTCACAACATCAACATGCAGACAAGAGCAGAGCAAATAGAATCTCCACTTTCAAATGAGATGACTGCAGCTACAAGATTTTCTCAGGGCTAAATAGAAGACTCAGGCCTTGAACCCACATCAGACTTAAAGTTTATGCTCATCTTCATTTCATTCCATAGAAAAGGATTTTTTAATCACTGTCCAATATTTTATAATACGGTAGTGATTAACAGCACAAGTTTTAGAGGCAATCAACCAACCAAAGTCTCAATGCAGCCTTTACTGCTTTATTAACTCTGTGGCCTCACACAGTTATGGAAACATTGCTTTATGCCTTGGTTTACTTATCATAAATGTAAATAATAAACTAGGTCTCTCATCATAGATATGAGAATTAAATAATATAATATATGTAAAGACCTTAGCATAGTGCCTGGCATAGAGTAAGTCATGAAGTACAGCTGTTACTCATTTTGTCTTCCTTATTTAAAAATACTGAGTGCAAGCTTTCCATTAAAAAAAAGATAACCTAAATTCTTCTCTTTATATAGGTAAAGTATATGTAAACATAGCCAGATTTCCCATGTAGAATCCTTAACAAGATTATACTTTCACAGATTAAAATTTCTACAGCCTTGCTACTCAAAAGGCAGACCAAAGACCAGCAGCGCCAGCATCACCTGGGAGCTTGTTAGAAATCCACAATCTCAGCCGGGCATGGTGGCTCACGCCTGTAATCCCAGCAATTTGGGAGGCCAAGGCGGGTGGATCATGTGGTCAAGAGATCGCGACTGTCTTGGCCAACATGGTGAAACTTTGTCTCTACTAAAATACAAAAAAAAAAATTAGCCGGGCATGGTGGCGTGTACCTGTAATCCCAGCTACCTGGGAGGCTGAGGCAGGGGAATCACTTGAACCTGGGAGGCGGAGGTTGCAGTGAGCTGAGATCGCACCACTGCACTCCAGTCTGGTGACAGAGCAAGCAAGACTCCATCTCAAAAAAAAAAAAAGAAAGAAAGAAAGAAAACCACAATCTCAGCCCCACCCCAGAGCTGATGTGCAGAGCACATCTGCATTTTAGCCATAATCCCAGGTGATTTGAATGCATATAAAATTTTGGGAAGCACTGTCTCTGGCACCATGCTAGGGAGTTGAGTGAAGGTGTAACACACAGGCACTAATATACATTAACTGCAAAGCAAAAGGTTTCTATTTCATTCAGCAACAGCTTATTGAAATCATTTGTTTCAAAAATAGCTAGGATACTTTTTCTGGTGTTTGGTTTTATTAACTCCTCATCCATTTGTTATTCTTCTTCAACCCCACCATCGTACCCACACATTTATCCATGCTTAATAAACCAACACGCTCTGGAAGCTTGTACTAGTGTAAGTGAAAGAAATGGCACATTCCAAACTTTCTTTCCACATCTTTCTTTCCTCCCTCCCAATCCAACTCAACCCAAAAGAGAAGCAGCTGCTGAAAGTAAATGGGGAGCCTTCTAAAATTAAATCAGGAGAAAACTTATATTTATAACTGAGGTTGAAAGGGAAGGTGACATTTTTAAAGGTTAAATTAGGTAAATTAATTGAAAACAGAACAAGTAAAAATCAATCCTCCTTGCTGAGAGTAAACAACCACTATTTTTTAGTTGTTTGATTTTCGTATGTCCTTTTACAGCTCTCCCTAAGGTAGAAGATCACATTGTGAACGATGGAAACTTCATTATTTTTCTTTAATTCCATCAGTACCAAGGCTATATGGCCCCATTGCTTAGCAGAGCTATAATGTGAGAACAGACTAGAACCATGTAAAGAGGCACTAAACCAGTCCAATCAACAACTTCAGCCAAAAGAACTTCAATATTGAGGACTTTGGACTAAGCAACAAGCTTTCTAAAGCAAGGAAAGGTCATTTCTTAGCAACAATGAGAATGTTCTTATAAAAAAGGGATTTAAGGATTTACAGAAAAGAATCATTCCTGGATTTCACTCATGGGCTTTGGAAGCATAATCGTGTTTGATACCTGGCTCCTCTATTTTCTAGGTGTGTGACTGTGAGTAAACTCTTATAACTCTCTGAACCTCAGTCTCTTATACCATGGAAATACAATACTAATACTTAGCACACTAGGTTTATGTGAAGATGGATTGAATTTGGATGTATGTAAAACACTGTATTCTGCGGTACCATTCAGCAGAAGCTTAATAACTATTAGCTCCCTTTACCCCATGACATCATGTCTAGGTATAAAGATTTGATTATCACTAAACATGTTGGAAGAAAAGGTTTTGCTTATGGACACAGACTTCAGGGAATTGATAATATCTGATTTATGTTCTCTATGGCTATAAGCTACAGGTGGATTCCAGCAGTCAATTTGCAGAGCTTCCTCATTATAACAGCCTGTTGGGTTGTATACCACTTATCACGCTCGCTCAAACACTTGATAGTCTCGACTGACCAAATTACACAGATGTTCCCCTTTTTCCCTAGAAATTTTGCAGCAATAGTTAGGTATCTTAAAAATACACAGTCTTCAGCAAACTAACACAAGAACAGAAAACCAAACACCACATGTTCTCACTCACAAGTGGGAGTTGAACAGTGAGAACACATGGACACAGGGAGGGGAACATCACACACCAGGGCCTGTCAGGGGATGGGGAGCTAGGGGAGAGATAGCATTAGGAGAAATACTTAATGTAGTTGACAGGTTGAGGCGTGCAGCAAACCACCATGGCATGTGTATACCTATGTAACAAATCTGCGCATTCTGTACACGTACCCCAGAACTTAAAGTATAATTTAAAAAAAAGTACACAGTCTTATTGGAAGGTGATACAAAGTAGAAATTTCTACTACTGCAATATAAAAATAACACTTTCCCTCTATTTGTATGCCTGTAGTAACCATATCAGAGACCATGTGCAGTTACATTATTGTAACTGGAGTATTTGTGTTCAATGTGTTTAAGCTGCTAAATTTCCCATGTGAGGTGACTAAAATGTGCGTATTTTACTCTTTTACTCTTGACCAATAAGAGCCAAATTCCCACTGGGTAGTAGAAACAAGCATGTTTGTCTTTTTGTTTCAAACACCTACCCAAACATACACACACACACACTCACACACATGCACACACAGTCTTGGAAAAATTAGGTAGATATCAACATGCAGAAAAATGAATCTCAGCCCACACTGCACATTTTATACAAAATACTAATTCAAAACATATCATAGATATAAGTATAAAATGTAAAACTATAAAACTTCAGAAGAAAACATGGAGAAAATTTTTGCGATGCTGAATTAGGCAAATATTTCTTAGATCTGACCCCAAAAGCATGAAATAGAAAAGAAAATAATAATAACTTGGACTTAATCAAAATTCAAAATATTGCACTCTGCAAAAGACACTATTGAGAAAGAAAAACTTTGAACTAGCACAAAATGTTTGCAAATTACATATCTGATAAAAGGCTTGTATTCAGAACATGTTAAACCCTTAAAACTCAAGCATAATAAATGAAAAAAGTAAGAACATCTTTTTGTACTAACAAAGATGCAGCGTAACTGAACTCTGGTGAGAATGGAAACGGTGCAGACACTTTGGAAAACAGTTTAGCTGTTTCTTAGAAAGTTAAACATACACTCACAGGAATTTCCTAAGAGGAAAAACAACAACTATTCACCCACAGTGAAATTCCATTTTTACAACATTCTAAAAAAGGCAAAACTCGGGGATGGAAAACAAATCAGTGGCTTCCAGAGTTTGTGGGAGAGGAGAACTGCACACAAGTATGTGGCACAGAGGAGTTCTGGAGGCTGATGAAACTATTCTTTATTTTGCTTGTAGTGGTAAATAGATGACTTCATGCATTTGCTGCAAGTAACAGAACTTTGTGCAACACAAAGAATAAATTTCACCATATGTAATTTTAAAATTAATCTTTAAAAAACATAAGCATAATAGATAAAACATTATTTTCCTTACAAATGATACAACTGCATACATATTAATGAAATACCCAAGAGAATCTCCAGAAAGAGTACTAAAAATAGAAAGAGTTTAACAAGTTAGATAAATCAATCCATATATAAAAATCAACTGCACTTCCCTACACCAAGAGGTGTCACTGCTAGAAAATATAAATTTAAAAGTAGACCTGTATAGAGAAAATTCGTTTATAAAAAGGCATTCAATACGGAAAAATAAATATAAATAAATGGAGAAGCCTACCAAGTTTGTGACAAGTGTGATGGTCAGTTTTATGTGCCAAATTGTATCAGTTATTTCATCAAATATTATTCTAGATGTTGATGTTACCGGTGGAGAGTGTCCAGGTTCTTGGCGTTTTGAACAAAGAATTGGACAAAATACACAAAGAAAGCAAGGAAAGAATGAAGGAATGAAGCAACAAAAGCAGAGAGTTATTGAAAACGAGAGTATACTTCACAGGGTAGGAGTAGCTGGACCAACGGCTCAAGGGCCCCCTTACAGAATTTTTCAGTCCAAATACCCCCTAGGGGTTTCACTTCGGCCACTTGGTTTTTACCCCATGTCAATGAAGTGGTGCCCCGCAATCAGTCTGATTGGTTGCAGAAAGCATCCAATTAGAGGGTGAAGTGAAGTTACAAAGTTCACTTTGTTTACAAAGTTACAAAGTTATACTCCTATGCAAATATCTGATTGGTTGTACCAGAGGTACTTTCAATTTCCCATCAGAAAAGGTCCGGGTTTGCAAAGGGAGTAGTAGCCTCTGATCCTTTTGTTGCTTAGGTGTAGAAAGTTAGGGTTTTCCTTTCAATTTAATTCTAGGAAGTGAGCGTGAAACGGCCTTAGGTTCCCTGCCTCCAGACCCTATTCTACTGCCTCATTGCTATAAAGGTATTTTTGTAAAGTCTAAATTCAGTTGACTTTAAATACGGGAGATTATCCTACATAATCTTGGTGGGCATGATCCAATCAGTTAAAAGGCCTTAAGAGCAAAGCTGAAACTTCCTTGAAGTAGAAATTCCATATATGGACAATAGCTTCAGCATGTCCCAGAAGTTCCAGCCTGTCCTTCCTGACAGCATGTCCTAGACAGCCCCAAAATCATGTAAGCCAATTCCTTGCCATAAATCTCTTGAGAAGTATCTCCTGCTGGCTCTGTTTTTTTTTTTGGGGGGGGTGGGGGGTGGTTTGGGTTTTTTTCTGATTGAACGCTGGATGCTAAAAAGAAGGCTGAAGTTTACAAAGCATTAATTTTCTTCAAAATTATTTTTGGAATGAGTACATTTTAATTAAATCCCAACTTTTTTCAAGTTACTTGAAAAACTCGTACTAAAAATTTTATAGAATAACAGAAGCTCAAGAACTGCCAAGATGTTCCTGAGGAATATGTACAAAATGGGAGTTTTGCCCTAGTGGATATCACCACTTATTACAAAGGACAATTACAGCCATGTGTTATTAGAGTAGGGAATTTCTAAAGAAACTTTGATCCAATGCAACAGAATAGACAGCCCAGAAACAGGCTCCTAGATGTAAGAAAATGTAATTTATGGCAGAAGTGGCATTGCAGAGCACTGTGAAAAAGAATAAGCTACTATACAGAACAGACTCAGTGAATCTGAGAGACAGAATACTGAGTGAAAATGGCAAGCTGTATATAAATGTATACAGGATTATATGATTTTTATAAAACCCAAAACAAGAAAGCAAAATATCTTGTTTAGAGACATACTCTTTTGTTGCCAAAAAAAAAAAGCAAATAAATGAAATACACACAACTCAGGATAGTGGTTAAAGGCAGCACAAAGATATATTCAGCAGTACTGATAATGCCCTTGTTCAAAACTTGGATGGTGATGGGGGAAATATCCAAAACGTTTAACCAATGGTGGGACATAATCCCAAATCAATTAGAACAGAAACAGCCAGAAATGACCTGAACAGCCACTAAGGTGAACACCTACTCACCACCAGCCCAGGTAGGCATGTTCCCGGCTGCACTCTACTATTACGCTTCATAATATACAAAAGGGTTACACATTTTAGTAGATCTTAAATAATATATAATAAAAATTATAAATAGACAAATGAATTAGTAAATTCACAGAGGACAACTTTAAAAATCATTTAAATGCAACATTATTGTGGATTCAAAATGCATCAAGAAATTCAGGAAAACAGTTCTTTATCCATTGCCAGAAAAACTTTGTTAGCATTGTTTTGCAAGGCCCCATGAAAATAAAATACGATTTTTTTCTCTCTAAAATGAACAATACAGAAATAATCTCTGTATGATTTCACAGAGTATGCTAAAATTTCAAACTTTGTTATCTTTGAAACTCCGTGACTCTGTGATTGACAATGTGAACAGAGAGAAAAAAATACGCAAATTTAATATATTATTTCCAAAAATGGTGGCAAAGAATAAAATATACTAAACAGGTATTTCCACAGGATCTGTCACAGTTTCAAATGAAAATGACCTCCTGCAGGCAATGGTCCCATGATTTCCCTAATCCTCATGACCTATACCCAAAGGAACAAAACTAAGGGTAGTCCTGTCAGACTATGATCATGCCTCCCTTTTCATTAAAGTATTCCTAGCACCTTGAACAGTGATTTATTTATAGTAGATCCTCAATAAATATTTCATAAAGAATGTCTCTACAACAGCTCTTCGTAAATAAAAATACTGTGTTTAATCAGGGCAGCCACAAGATCAACAAAGAGGTGCTATGAGGATAAATCTCCATGTTAATTCCCCTGTGGCTCCTCAGTGCCTCTCCTAGAGAGGTCAGACAACATGCTCATATTTAGTTCTGTTACAGAAAAGATCAAAGGTCAAGCCTAAATGGTGAGACAGACAATGTGTGCTGAATGTACACCGCAAGCACAGTCACCATGGCTATTGTTCATGGGGTTACCAAAGAGCCAGAACCAACAGATTTGCCTCTTATGTCTAGGCCTTCCAGAGAGTCATGATTTCACAACTTTACTAAAAATTGGTTCCATCTTTGAACTCCAAAATGCATTTTACTAAACCCATTAATGTCTAACATAGAGAAATTCAAATTCTTGTAAAACATACTCCCTTTCCCTAACTGCAGCCACACACCATAGTTGGATGTGATGCACATACACAAAAGAAGTTCAAATGTATAGTATATAATGATATCTTAAAGAAAAAATGGCAAGATCAAACACACCAATGTCCACGAAAGAAAATTTAAAACCATCCTTAAGGATGCTAGCAATAATCCTGACAATGAAGAGGGCAAAGAGCACATAGGCAGTACAATATTCATAGGGAATTAATCCTCATAGCTTCAAATGGTAAAAGTAAGGCAAAAAAAGAAAAAAAGAAACAGGAAGTGATTGAGAAAAACAAGAGGAAGAAAATACACGAAAATATAGGCATTGCAAAGAAGCATTATTAGAGTGTGGGAAAAAATGACAGAAAAAATGTTCTAAAACTAATTCAGATACTTGTAATATCAATGAACTAAATATCTATAACATCTTAAAGTTCAAAATGTTTTATGTGTATTATTTTATCTTTATAGATATTTATATTATGTTGTTCTGCTCTTTACAGATAGGAAACTTGAGGTTTGAAATTTAGCCAAGATCTTCCAGAAAACTAAAGAATCAGGAGCAAAATTTAATATACAGCTTGATATTTCTTCTACTGTAGACCATCCTGACTCTTTCTAAAGAAGCCCAAAAATTGAATGAATGAAAATGATACCAAATCAATCAAGTCGAAAAAATATTCAATCATTTAATCAGTAATTTGTAGATGATCCCATCTCATCTATTTCAAGGATTTTGCTTTTTACTGAATCAAATGGTGATGACTATTGCACCTTTAAAGAATACAGAGCAATCAAGTGATTTAGTCAACTGGAGTGAATTAAATTTAAAAAACAGTGATTTTCCAAATGGTTCAGTAGTAAAAAGTTTCAAACTACTTAATCTAATTAAAAATAAAACAATATCTTGTGGGTGTTTTATAAATATGACTGCTTTCATAGTTTTAAGATTTTTTAGAATTATTCCTGAAACCATTCACTGTGTGACCCTCCTTTCCTAATGTTAACCTTCCATTTTCAACTCTTTTAATGCAAAATACTTATTAATGCACCAGGTGGCCTATAATATTAATTAAGGATATGATGTGTGTTGGGAAAAGAACAGTTCTCTCCCATATATATATATGTGTGTGTGTGTGTGTGTATGGGAGATTATTATATATAATTACTTAATTATGTATAATCTATTATATATAATTATATAATATATATTTATTTAATTAATTAATTATAATTAATTATATAATTATGGCCTCAGCAGGTGTTAGCAAAAGGAATACCATTATATATATATATATGTGTGTGTGTGTGTGTGTGTATATATATATAAAAATTATAGTTTTCCGTTAGTCACTTTAAATGAAAGAAGGCTGTTTTATTCTTTCTTTTTCTTTTTAATTCAACCAAGAAAGAAAATTCTATAAATATAGAAGGAATAAGGAAGGTTGTTCAGGTCACATAACCGATGCACAAGCTCAAGAGGGAATGAGTCTTAGAATAATGTTTGGCATTAGTAACATAAATAAAAATTGAACCCACTCAAAAACTTTAAAAGGTAGTCCATTATATCTCCTAGCCATAATTTGAATTGTAAAAATTAACATTAAAATTTATAAGTGTACACATTGATAAGTGAAATTTAATTTTGCATTTTCTCTCAGGTTTTCCACATTAGCATGAGAACATCTCATTGTATATTTCAGTTGCTAGGTGCCCATGGGGCCACTGTACCAAAGGAGGTCACTCCTCCTGTGCATCATCCCTGTGCATTTATGAATGATCTGGAGCTCCCCTTTTTCAGTGTGGGGTAGGGGAGCTTATTAATCATTTTCCAAACCATTAATGGACAGACAAGCACATTGCCAGCTGGTAGAAAATGGTAGCAGCAGCAGAATGTAAAGCACCTTTGACACGAGTATGGAAGGCAGCCAGGGCTGGGAGCCACGGAAGAAAGAACATATCTTCGGTGACTTTGTCAGTCAGTGGGATTAAAAGGTCAACATATATCAATAAAGAAAATCTAAAACTAATTTTTCTTTGCTCTGATGATAGCCTTCAGATCACTTGATTAAGAATATCACTAATGATACAAAGAACTTTTCACCCCTAAGTAATCTCAATGGATTTAATGCATAAACACCTGTGATCAGCAATTGCTTGTAAATTTCATCAGAATTGTTTTCCAAGGATGGTAACCAGCAAATTTCAAAACATTGGTTCAAAAGTATGAAAGAAGGCTTTAAAAACAGGATCAAAATTGTCATTTCATTTCATACAAAAATAAACTCAGCAAGTGTTAGCAAAAAGAACACCAGGCTAGAATCAAGGGATCTGACTTTTATTCCCACCCTAGGATTAACAAGATGAGTAACCTTCATCATTAACTTCATCTCTTTAAATCTCACACGTGAAATGAAAAGTTGACATATATTTAAGGTCATTTCCAATCTTAAAATATTGAGACCAGAATTTTCTTCATTTTAACTTTGGAATTGCCAAACATGTATATTTATTTACCACACAGTGTGGCAATCCCAACAGAAATAAATATGAAACTTTCAGAATTCAAGACTGTATTTATATCAGTTTGAAACCAACATAAATATTTTGCACTCTTGCCAACCGTCTCTGCTCCTTTGTCTGTATACATATTCCTCTCACCCTGCATCTCTCACCAAAATGTTTTCAACTCAGCTCTCCTCCCAAGTCTTGCTTATTTTGCAAACCCAAGTAAACCATAGTTTCTAAGAAGCCCTCTCCAGCAAATCATACTAATACCCCTTTTCTTGTCAAATTCTATGGCTCTTATAATCAATAGCCACATCACTTTATTTTATTTTTAATTTTTTAATTTACTCATGTCTTCCATGAGTAAATTGCAAACTTCTTCTACAAAAAAGACTGCTAAGACTTTTCTGAACTCCATGTAATACCTGGCAAAGTGCCCATGTATTAGCCTTCCATAAACGTACTATTAACTAATGAGTAGTTCAGCTTATGGATGTCAGAAACAATTACCGTACATTTACCTCATAAAAACTCTACATCACTTAACAATTTCAACCCAATTGACCCTTTTCCAAACTTTAACATCTATGATATGCTTTTATAAACTTATCTCCTTTAGCCACATGACTTTAAAAGCGTATGAAACAAGATAAAGCACAACATCCTAGTAACTTTCTGGCTGGTGTCAAGGTAGATTGTTTTCAGGCCACTCTCTTTCACTTCTGTCCTTAACGTATGCTAGGAATATACTACATACTGCATTTGTTTTTTCACAACAGTTCACCAATGATGACTATAACTTGTACTTACACTCACAAATCTGTTTAATTATTTGACTTATTAACTAGTAAATCTAAAAAGAGTCAAACACATTCATATATCTGAACATATTTTTTGGTCTATTATAGCAGCCAATTCTTTATCATGCTCATTCCTAGCCAGGCATCCTGCATTTTTATTTTTGCTTTTTATCCTTGAGTCTATTACCTTCAGCTTATTTTTTTTAAGTCAATGTCATTCAGTCCTTGTAGTAATATTTTTTTCCATGATCAACATCAATCATCAAAGTTTTGCTTCTTTCTTTATTTCTTCCTGAACAAAGCTTCCCCTTACAAGCAATTTATTAGCATGTTATCATTAACTTCGTAAATGACTGATGTGGTTAAAAACTCTGTGCCTGGCTTCAAGGTAATTTCTATATTAATAAACCCAAATCACAACTCCACTTGAGGGCAGAGATTCCTTTCAAGTCAAATTTATTTTATACATAAGAATCTCATTCTCATCAATTTTGTATTTGGAACATTCTCCTCCAAAAGGAGAAAAAAACTGAATCTCTTAATTTGTGATGTAGCTTCAAAATATTCCCAAGTACTTTGCTAAACAGCTTGTCTGTATTTCCTATTTAAATAGAATGTATTTTATAAATAATGCAAAAACATCAGTTTGGTGAACTCAAAATCATCTATCAAACAACTTATCACAATCTAAGGCAAGAGGTCATCTGTCTGCTTGTTTTGTGCTGGGTTGGCATTTGTGTGTTCTAACATATGGCCAGAACCTAAACTGCTTTTCCCCTTTTTGCTCTGTTTTTTATTTAATAATTACATATGAAATAGAAGCTTATTTTCAGAAAGGAAATGGACTCAGTGAAGTCACTTGATATTACAATGTGGTTCTCCATTTAAAGCTGCACCCCCACTTTTACATTGTATTTTCACTTTTCCATTCTCAGTTTCAGTTGTCATGATTTTCTTTTCAAGCCAATGGAGATAGTTCAAGTAGTGTTCATAGTTAAAGTCACAGGTGAGTTTTCAAGTTCCATTTACATGTCCTCTAATGCAATACACCATCACACTTTTCTTGCAAGAAAGCTAAAGTCAACTGCATACCATTTCTCTGCCTTGAAGAGAAGAAATTTTTTACATAATGATAAAAGAGGTTAATATTCCCTTATCAGCTAAAAGTCCATTGAAAGATATATTCTCCTGACAAGTGTAAGGCTGGACACACGTATAACTTGGGCAAACAGACCATTTGCCAAAACCTGCTTATGAAACAGCAGGGACATTTCTCCATTCGGTGCTTAACCATTTAGCAAATGTGTTATGAAATGTCAACTATCTAATTATTCCAAGGACTTTTCCTAATGTTTTGAAGGATTTCAAAATATTGTTTGTATGTTATGTACATATAGTTTTATCTTTCTGCTAATTCCTTTACTTTCACAGACTGAGGTATTCACAAACAATATCTTCAAAGGAGGTAATTCAGTCAGTCAAGAGATACTTAGCTGTATTTAGAAAAAGACACAATGCAAGTGCAACTATATATATTCTTATTATATACAAACTCAGCATTTACCCAGAAGAGACTAGAGAAACTATAACAATTGATTTTATATACACTACTTGATTGACCAGCGGAAGGCAGTCCTCATGTCTGCTTCTTCAGAAGAATTGTTAAAGTTTTCATGTATTCTACATACATTAAAATTAAAACAACATTATATTTGACTGAGCAAAACATACATTTTAGGAGGAAAAAAATGCACACGATTTTAGAAAAATAAGCAGAAAGCATAACTTCTTTCTCTGTGTGCCTTTGAAAGAACCTTGAACCAGACCATCTGTACTCCACAATGAAACTCAACAGGCAGCCACTGAGCTTCTTCTCCATAGGTATGAAATGAGAAACACAGAATGCTATTGAACATTTTCTCAGTGGAACAGCACACACACATTTAGTACAAGGGGTTCTGCCACTGAGACACACTGAGGGAATTCAGAGTGCTCAATGACTTCAACTTCCCACCCCATGGCACCGTGTCAGTCATGCTGCTGTACTTAGCTCTGCATGTTCAATAAAACAAGAGAAAGCACTTTTTTAAAAAAAACAGCAAAATGATAATGATTGGGGCTGAGTTGCTTAATTCTCAGACATGCGAAAAAACAAACTATCGCTTTCAGATGCTTCTCTACATACTGTCTGTTCTTTGCTCTGAGTCTCCAAAATTAGAGCAAGAAACACACAAAAAAATTATCCAATTAATGTCCATTGTAAATATGTTTGCTTTCACATTGTAGTTTTATAGCATTGAATATTTCTGTTGGCAGTTATATTAAACATTCCCTCTATTCCAGGCTACCACTTATTTTATCTGTTTATTTTAGCTAGAGCAAGTTCAGACCTACAACAGCACACTCAGCATTTTGGCTCTGTATCATTTGCGAACAAAATGCAAACCTGGCAGCTCAGGGCTTGACATTTTGCATACATGCAACTGTGCCTCCTCTTAGCATCATTATATGTCTGGCATGATCTTATATTTGCACTGGTCTCAGACTGTAAACAGCAGGAGGGGAAAACCCAGCAGAAAAGAGGAAGACAATACAAGAGGACTTGGAAGTCATTTTGCTCCCTCTTCACCATGGGAGTTAATTGTAAAGAAACATTTTTCTAAAGGGTGCCATCAGTGGGTCTACAACTGCAGGAACGAATTACATAGTAGAGTATTTTGCAAGCATTACTTAGAAATAACTGTTCAGCATAGCAGCCATAATTACTGGGACATCATTTGATACTTACAAGAACGTATTGCTGCAACGAGGTGACAAATGATTTCAAAAATGTTTCATGTGAAAACCTAGCCATTTCACTACAAAAGAAAACAATTCTAAAAGAAAGTAAAAAATCAAAGTTCATTGTAACCTCAAGTTAAATCAATATAAATCATGTATCTCTGCCTTGTCTGGCAAACTCCCTGTTTTCTATGGTTCCTGGAACTTTTGCTCTGATATTTCCATTATTCCTTATTTTACAGTGTACAGTTATGCTTGTACATAGAATAGCAAAATCAAAATCACATAATCCATATGATTTCTATAGTCCCTATCCTAGTACCGTTGAATAACTTTCCAAATAGGGAGGCCTTTGTGTGTATGTTTACGTTCATATGGGTGAGAGTCTATACAAAATTCCTATGACCTAACTGATTAGAACATATTATCTACAGATGTGGGTAACAGAAGATCAAGGTAGCAGATCTGAATGCCTGGTAAGCCACTTAGCTTGAAGCTGTTTCATGACCACATGCTTCAGACTTTAGTCTAGCTCACCATATAACAAATACTAGTTATTGATTATAAAGGACTATGTAAAATAAAGACTTCAAACATATACAGTAGTAGATCTTAGCAGTCAAAGTAGTGTAGATGCTATCAATAGACTGGCCATGCAAAAAATGGCATAAGAATGCTTACTTTAATATCGCATAATGTCTGCAATTTTAAATAGTAACCAACCATAAACTACTGAGACGCCCATTACAGGAAGCATTCATTTCTTAGCCTAAATTATTGTTGTTAAGACTATTTTTTCTCCTGGGTAGAGGGTAAGACTCAGTCACCTCTATGTTGTGTAACACTTAAAGTCTAAGGTTTCAGTGATTTCATATTGTATACATATGTTTAATATTGATCAAATATTCATTTTAATAGACACCAATGTGATCAGAAAAAGTATAACGTGCTGAAAACAGTTTACTGTGTGTACATTGTGTGGGAACCAATAAAAGACAAAGAGCGATAGAATAAATCATTTTCATTTAATTTTATTTACTTTTAAAATTGGACTCATATTCATTCTGGTCTCTCTGAGTTGTTTGCTCCAACCTGTTTGGTCTCACTTTTCTCTCTGTATCTCAGGAGTCAGAACTACAAGCTTCAGAAGTCAGTTCAGATGGTTATCTGCAATTTCTCTTTGTAGTGCTGTTTGAGGTCAAATCCATTACAGCATATGTTCAGACTGACTTTGCACACTTAACTCCGCTGGGCTTTCAGTGACATGCTTGGCGCTTCACCTGAGAACCTGTTATCCATAGATACAAGAGATGCTAAAAGTGATACATACAAAAAAAAGAAAGAAAAACTGATTCATGCCTACACAGTATATTTATGGCTGACTAATCTATAGCTCTTAAAATGATCTAATAAACACCATGCCACCTTTTTTAAAGATTAAAATCATTTTGCCACTAAATGGTGCTATTATGTTCCCAAGTCACCTTAGACTCCAGTCAGAGATGCATGAAGTGTTGGCTACACAGACTTCCCGGGGAGGACAGCGACATAATCTTGTCATTGCATAATTTGCCACTCACTAAGGAAATGTGTGCCAAGGAACAAAGTGCATCAAAAATTGGCAACCGATTCAGAAATAGCAAACACTGAGAAATCTTCCTTTCCCTTAAGGAATACGATAGAGTGAGCTTTGCAACTGTGCCCCTCAGACTTCATCAACTTGGATTCTCTTGGAGGATTTATTGTATCAAAAATACAACCCAATATGATTTTCTGTACTGATAATTAAAGCAGAGGAGCCTCAGAGATGATAATATACAAATAGCTGGAATGTATTTGCCTTTCCTTTAGTGTGTCTTTTATTGCTTCTTAGGAAACTCCCCCTCAAAATATTATATAGACAACAAAGATAAAAATATTTAAATTGTTGCCATTATTTTATTTTATTTTATTTTATTTTATTTTATTTTTTGAGATGGAGTCTCGCTCTGTCATCCAGGCTGGAGTGCAGTAGCGCGATCTTGGCCCACTGTAACTTCCGCCTCCCAGGTTCAAGCAATTCTCCTGCCTCAGCCTCCCGAGTAACTGGGATTATAGGTGCGTGCCACCATGCCTGGATAGTTTTTTGTATTTTTAGTAGAGACGGGGTTTCACCATGTTAGCTAGGATGGTCTTAATCTCCTGACCTCATGATCCACCCACCTCAGCCTCCCAAAGTGCTGGGATTACAGGCATGAGCCACCACGCCTGGCAAAATTGTTGACATTATAAGGGATGCTGAAATAAGGAATAGTAAATGACATTTTGTGCTTTTATTTAAAAAAAATAAAATAGTTCATCCAAGATTTTTTATTTTAAGAAAAGTTCACAGTTAAGAAAGCAAAGCAGGCCAGGTGCAGTGGCTCACGCCTGTATCCCAGCACTTTGGGAGGCTGAGGCCAGAGGACTGCTTCAGCTCAGGAGTCCAAGACCAGCCTGGGAAACATCGTGAAACCCTGTCTCTACAAAAACAATACAGAAATTAGCTGGACATGGTGGCATGTGCCTATAGCCCCCGCTACTTGGGAAGCTGAGGTGGGAGGACTGCTTGACCCCAGGAGATGGAGGTTGCAGTGAGCTGAGATCATGCCACTGCATCCCAGCCTGGGTGACAGAGTGAGATGCTGTAAAGAAAAAAAAAAAAACCACAGAGAAAAATGTGAAAAGTAAAGCATTCACCCAGCATAGCTTCAGTGGTGTTTTTGCCAAAAAAAAAAAAAAAACAGTGCTTAGGAGCCAAGCACTCTCCTTAGGAGTGAGACACAGCCTACAGCCAGCCTAAGAATGCCTTGACATGGCCTCAAAAGCACCTGGGCCGTTGCCCTAGCCACTCTCTTCCCCTCTGCAACCTCACACACACACAGACACCAACCATAAGCAGCTACTTCCCAGGTCCTCTCAACAGCTCTAACTCACAGATTTGCGAAGAAGTGAGGAAAGGGGAGATCTAGTTGATATATTTTACGCATGATTTCTCTGCTAAGATCCTATGCAGAGAATTTTTAAATATCCAGTTTTTAACTTCAGAGAAGTAAAATTCTAAAAACACAAAACAAGCTGCCACTCATTCTTCCAAAAACCAGTTTATTAATTTCTGTATTCATCTTTCAAGTTCAGAATTTTCGTATCTCCTTTAACCTTATAATTTCTGACCACCTCTTGCCCCACACTCCATCCCAAAATATTCTGTCCAAACCTTGTTTCGTCCTTTCTATTTCTTCCTTTGTACTTCTAGCATCCATTTTTTTTTCCTTTCAAACCACTCTAGTACAGGCCCTTGTCACCTAATAGTTGATTTCTAAAGCCTTTTAAAGTTGTTTTACATTTAAGTTAAGAACTATGAATGGTCTGAGAAATTAGCCTATTTGCAAGTTAGCAAGTTGGTTTGCCACAGTTTCATAAATACTAAAAGATGCAAAATTCCTGGGTCAGAGACAAAGTATTTTGTTTCTTAGAGCACTAGCAGTAAGACCTGAGTTGTGACCACTCACACCACTTCCCCAAGCCTCAATTTCCACAGGGCAATGTGAAAGGGTCAGGTGACTCCTATACACTCATGAAGAAGGTAACACTACAGGAGAGGAACCCTGTACTCAGGGAACCTGAATCTGTTATAATGGACAGTAAGCCTGCTCATACTTGGCTCTAGGTGGACACATTATCTCATGATGCCTAACTATAAATATATCTGCCCTTTGCTTCAGAAGGAGACATGATCTCTATCTTTCAAAGTGATTTTCTATGCAAATATCCATGAAAAATGTAGTCCAGAACAAACGCAGTCAGTGGCCCTGTTGTTAAGATGTACAGAAATGCAAGAAACCCATGAAGAATCGTCTCCCAAAACTTTAGCCCTGGGAAGACTATTTAACCTCTCTAAATTTAAGTTGCCTCATCTGTAAAATGTGATTGATAATACCTACTTCATTGGATTGTTGTCAAGATTAAATTCAGTAATGTCTGTTAAAAAATGTTTTAGCTCATTGCCTGACCCAAAGTATGCAATAAACAAATTTATATTTAATGATTACTGTATTATTCAAGGTCTGCCCCTTCTTACCTAGTCTAGACTGAGCATCTAAACTTACTTTCCAATTATTTCTCATCCACATACTGCAGTTTGTGTTCAATGGCTTATTCACTTCCCATTAAAGAGGATAGGTGCATTTCCATCTCTACAACTTTGCACCTCTTCCCCATCTAAAATCCCTCCCCACTTTTTGCCTTCATTCCAACTACTTTTCATAGCCAGCTAGAGTTCTGCCAATTCTTCAAAATTCCCCCAAGTCACTGCAGAATGCAAAGAACTTCCCTTCTGGCAACTTACTACATTTGCATATACCCCTCAATAAATGCCAGTTTCCTTTCCCTTTATTATATTTGCACATTGATGGATTTAATTTCTCTCAGCTGATCTCTCGCTTGGCTTCTTTTTAACATTTCCACGTGGCTTTCTTGCTTCCCAAGTAAAAGTCAATTATATGTACAAAATAAATTACATAGCAATGCAGTACCATGATACAACTGTCAGCAAGAACCCTTCTTTTTCCCCAAGGTGATTAAAGAAACCTTTATTTACTTATTTATTTTAATTTACCAACCAAGTTTTACACCTTTAATCCTCCAAACAATCCCTCTAAATTTTTTAATCTTGAAAATAACTGTTTCATGTAGAAAAAGAACCTGTACTTACAAGTTCAGCTATAACTGCCTGAGCAAAACTCAAGTAGAAACTGGAAGTTAATATACTCTTTCTGGGAAAGTGATCTAAGTTGAATTGAATTGAAAATTCAGTGCAGGTGTCTACCTGTCACCAGAAATGGCCATCATCCCTGATGTTCTGGGTTACAAAACTTTAGTAAAGGGAACAGGATGAATTAAGCTGTTATTTGAAATGGCATGAGTCACTCCTACAGGCAATCTCGTAGTGAATACAGGTCACATCCCAGGGTAAGTTATCCAGGGAAACGTGTGTCTCAGGTCTGCAGCAGTTTTCCAGCCATGTCCAAGAAAACCAAGTATAATTCCAATCCTAGAGTCAGGGAGCCAGGGTAGGCAGCATGGCCGCAAGAGAGAGTTGAGGGTGGCATGTGTGTGACAGTACAGAGCTGTATATGAGCTCTTGAGTGACATCTCAGAGGGAAACTCAGTCTTGATCTGAGCCCATTTCCAAGCATTATTTTAAAGAATAACTTTTTTATATAATACAACATAGCATATACTATCAGCAAATTAACTACATCAGTTAAGACGCCGATGCTTTCAGGAAAACAAGGAAACATCCCTTCAGAGCAGTGTTGTTTAATGGAATTCTCTGTGATGTCAATGTTCCCTATCAGGGCTTTCAAGTATGACAACCTCTAGCCACATATGGCTATTATGCACTTGAAATGTAGCTAGCACATATCAGAAAGCCACTCTTTTATTTAATTTTAATTAATTTAGGAAGCCACATGTGACTAGTGACTCTTGTGTTGGATGACATAGCTCTAAAACCTACCATGCAGCTGTCTGTACTGTCATGAGCACTGTCTCATGTAGACCTCATGCTAACCCTGCAAGCTAGGTGTTACCATGTTTATTTTTACAGACAATGAACAGAGACTGTGCTAGTTCTAATCATTAGCACAATATTATATGAGTAAGTGGCAGAGTTAGAATTCAATCAGGTTTTTCTAACCACAAAGTTCAAGTATTTCTTTTTTTTTTTTCTTTCATTTTCCCCACCTTAGCTTCTCAGAATCAAATTCAAATTCTCTACTGTGTCACGAAGGTGTTTTATACTCCAATCCCAACCTATGCTTCCAGCCTCACCTCCACCACCATCCCCTCCACTTCCTGTATTTCAAAAATACATTTGCTCTCCAAACCCTGATGCATTTTCCTAACTTTGAATTCATGGTGTTCATAGCCTTGAAAGGCCCTCTATCTACTTCCCATCTCTCTGTGCCTGGTGAGCTCCTGTATCATGTGCTGATTATCTATCTATGTGTCCCTTTCCTTGTCTAGAATATGAGCTGAAGGAAGAGAGTCTTACTCAGCTTATGCTCCCAGGATGTAGCATAGTACATAGAAGATACTCCAGAAGTATTCAGTAAAAAAACAAATAAAGGGGAAATGAAGATGTGACAGCATTAAATTCATCACACATTCAGAAAGCCTTACAGGGCATGGCCTATTCTGGCCCTGAGAATTGTGTAGACAATGAGTATATTTAAAAAGCAAGATCTATTCCCCAATATATTGAAAGACTTCCTTTACTATTTTGCGAGGAGAAAATTTATACATGACCAAGGCTGACAACGAAGACCACCAGCGCTCACACCTGGGTTAAAGGAAAGCAGGATGGCAGGGCTGCTGAGGAACTGCTACGCTGGAGTGGCCAGCACTTTACACATAAGCCCTAGGCGACCAGACAATGCACAGGTTGCCTAAATTGGAGCCACAAGCGTGCCTTCCCAACTGCAAGACTTGAATGCGTTAAACCATGAAAGAGTCCTCCTCAACCTATGGGAAGCGCCCAGTTAGGATGAAAGGTAGTTTCGTTCATCCATGGGGATACGTGGCCAGTACCACTGCTTCCCAGAATGGATGTTCACATGTCCACCTTGACCGGACCAGCCAGCTGCATGTTCCTGTCTGAGAAAACCTAGGAACTGGCTCCTGATTCAGCATATGCATTACAAGTGGGCTGATTCACAAACACATTGCCATCCTGGAAAACAGGTAACCTTCAAACCTCTCTGCTTTCACCAACACACGTGCACCTATATAAACGTAACAAGACACCTTTGAGCTGCCACCAGGATACAAAAGCTGAGTCACTGCCAAGAATCAACAGATTTAGGTGCAAATTTTCCATATTTTCTTTGCTGTAGTTCAAATTTTCATGAAAAGCTTGGTCCACCTCTGAAAGTCTTAGAACAGCCTTAGATCAATGATTCTCTACCCTGGCGTGACATGAGAATGACCTGAGGAGTTTTTAAAATATACCTATGCCTGAGTCTCACCTTCAGAACTTCTGGTTCAACTGCTCTATGAGGAGCCCAAGGCACTAAGATTTTACAGATGCTCTCCCGTGACTGCAATGTGCATCCGTGGTTGCAATCAAGAGGCCTAGCTCATGAGACCAGTAGCTTCATCACCAAAGCTACCCTAGAGAGAAGGGTAGTGTCAACATCAGCACTGCAGTTGACTGTAGGAGCAACCAACAGAGGGTGGTGAGGAAACTGCAGAAAACAAAAGGAACAGTGAATTTCAGAAGAAAAATATTAGCCTATAGCTCAAAAGTATGCAGCACATTCTTACATCAACTCATTTGCTTCATAAACTACCTGTGACTTGGGGTATGTTTATTTTACAATATTGCGCAATTCCTGCTACTGTGACTTATTGGTTATATTTCAGTTCAACAAACAGTAATGGAATGTTTATAATGTGCATTCATTCTCTGGGCCAGAGAAGAATAATATGGGAAAATAACATTGAGAACCTGAGAGTCTAATGGGGGAAATGTGATGTGTTGCTTGCTGAGATAGATACAGTAGGTCCTCACTTAACATTGTGAATAGGTTCTTGGAAACTGTAATTTTAAGCAAAATGATGTGTAACAAAACCAATTTTACCATAGACTAATAGATATAAACAAGAATTAAGTTCCTATGGCATTATTTCTGGTCCCAGAAACATCATCAAACTTTCAAATAAAGATCAAAAACACTTCTAATATCAAACATGGACATAAATGTGAGCTATAGATACATTTTTAAAAGACTAATAAAAACAAGTAAAATAATTATCTATCTATTTATTCCAGTTTGCATTGTGGGTGGCCAGAACCTATTCTGGCAGCTCAGGGTGTCAGGCAGGAACCCACACTGGAAAGGATGCCATCCCATCGCAGGGCACAATCACACACACACACATTTTCTCTCTCTCTCTCTCTCTCTCTCTCTCTCTCTCTCTCTCTCCCCCCCCCCCCCCCCCCCCCCACCCCCGCCCTCAGACTGGCACCATGTAGACACACGAATTCACCAAAGATGCAAAGCTTTGGGATATGGGAAGAAACCAGAGGACCTGGAGAAAACCCAGGCAGACGTGGGGAGAATGTGCAAACTGCACACAGACCATGATCCTGGCCAGAAATTGATTGTTTTCTCTCGTCAACGTTATAATGAAACAACATTGAACAAAACGACATTATTTGAAGACCTGCTGGAGAGGTATGAATGTGCTATGGGAGTTCCAAGTACAAAGGAGGGAGTGAATTAAATTAACTCTCTCACTCAGCTTAAGTCAAAGGCCTTACGATTGTCTGCAAAACCCTGGATCAGCCACTCCACTACCTGTCTGACCTTGGCTCTTGCTACATTCCCATTATTTGCCCCAATCCAGGTGTCCTCCTGGCAGTTACTGGGACACTTCAGCATGCTCCCAATCTAGGGCCTTTGCTCAGGCAGTTCCATGCCTTGAATGCTCTTCTCACAGCCACGTAGCAACTTCCACACTGACTTCAAGTCTTTTCCCAAATGCTGTCATCTCAAGGAGGCCTACCCTGCGGACATTATTTAAAAATGAGACCAGCCAGGCAAAATGGTGGCTCATGCCTGTAACCCCAGCACCTTGGGAGGCCGAGGCAGGAGAATCACTGGCATCCCGGAGTTCAAGATCAGCCTGGGCAATATAGTGAGATCCTGCCTCTACTAAAGAAAAAAATTTAAAATTTGCAGGGCATAGTGGCACACACCTGTAGTCCCAGCTGCTTGAGAGGCTGAAGTGGGAGGATTGCTTGAGCCCAGCAGATCAAGGCTACAGTGAACTCAGACGGTGCCACTGCACGTCAGCCTGGCTGACAGAGCAAGATCTTGTCTCTAAAATAAGAAATAAATAAAATAATATTGAGACCTATCTGCACCCAAATTCTATCCCTAGTACCCCAATCTCATTTCTTCTGCTTCATTGTTTTTATTGCCTGTGTCCCATTGCAGCACACTACTCAATTTACTTATTATGCTTATTTTTATCTGACGGCTTGAACTAGAATGTAAGCTCCACAACTGTATGAATTGTTATGGCCATTCACAAATCTCAAGAGCCTGAAATGATGCCTAGCAGATGCTAAGAACTCAACAAATTATGTTGAATTAATGAATGAGGAATTTAGCAAAACTTTCATTTAAGAGTAATGTGCTTCCTTTTTCTTTCAGTAGAATCTAATTTGCAATCCTGTAGCCAGTGTGTTTATGAGTTGGGACAGATAATAATAGCATGGTGGAGAGATTTTCCCCCTGACCCCTGTGTGAGCAGTGTCCATTATCCATCCATTCAATCAACAAATATTTATTCAGCAACTATTTTTTGCTACATTCTGGGGACTGTGAGCATCCAAAATTCTGACCTCTAAGGGTTTAAAGCTCCCTAAAAGAGGTGGGGTTGACACACAAATTTGTGCAATAAGAGGCAGGATATTCTGAGCCCTGAGAGGAGTGCAGACAGCAGCGTTATTTGGGAGTCCTCAGATAGTACTTTAAGTATGACACCCAGGACAAAAACTTCAGCCATTCTATCTGTGGACAGCAAAGACACAGGATGACACTAATGAGTTCATTTACCAAAGATGGGGTTTCTAGTTTTGGCCTCCTAAAACCCGCTCCCCTTCATGAGATGCCTGCAAAGGGAGTTGAGACATGTCATTGTGCTTTCTAAGCACACTTGAACTGACTTGTGATAACCTTTACCTACCAAATCAGGCATGAAAACCACTGAACAATGGTTAAAACACTTTTTATTTTCCTTTTTTGCCCTTGGCTTTAAGCTTCCCGGTTATTTGTTCTAAACTATACACAGTACAGTACGTTTCACGAGAAGCCTGCAGAGCAGTGCTCAACCACAGCTTAGCAATTGGGCTCTTCTTTTAAAGCTTATGCAAGTCCTTACTGTAAATGCATACATGTAAAATAGCTTGAATCAAAATGCATCGTTGATTTGACATGAAGGTGAGCAAATGATTTGTTCCTAGGAATAGAAGCCCTCAAACAGTGTTAATGGGCCTCACCACAGAGCAGTTGGTGACAATAACAGAGTTAATTTTAAAGAAGGGGAAATTAAATAGTGGTTGCAATAGTCGTAGCCACTCTTAATTATTGTGATGGCAAATTATGAACAATTTCCTGTCACTTTCCCTTCTAAAGCAATTATTGATGTTTGCCTTATGGCTGAACTGTGCTGAAAACTCTCAAAGCAGGAGGCTGTCTGATTCAATGCTTTGTGGGCTCATATTCAGAACGCCATTTGGCCTGCAAAGTTGCTGGATTATCTGTAAACACAGTGAAAGAAGACAGTGATTGCATGAAGCAGAGGGAATGCACCTGAATGCCAATAAGGCAAATGTCATGACAGGAACACGAAGCCAGCATTCCATGTGACCTTTTAGATAGAAACCAATTTACTTTGGTACCATCTCAAACAGAAAATTATGGTGTAATTCCTCATGTCAATACATAATTTATTTTGTAATAAATAACTACCCGCATATTTATGGAGCGCCTCTCCCCTCGTGTTTATGATGCTCTCAGGCACTCTCTCTCCAGCACACACTGCCGAATCATTGCAGAGCTTTCTGTTTTTCAGGCTGTTCTGTTCACTAAAGCTTGGTGATGACCGAAGAAAACATCACAGGATTAAAAGCCACTTTTTATCTCTGCAAAAAAAACCTAAGTTGTTTCTTATTTCCAAATTACCTAACATCAGGCTGAAGGATTCATGAGACCAAGTTTAAAAACAGAAATCAACGAAAAGCAATATGAAGCCCTAGTCTACAGTACATTTCCTAATAAAGGAAAGCTTCTGCATTTAAAGCAGCATTAGCATCGGGCAGTGAATCCACAAAAGAAGAGAGCTCTGTCTTTCCCCCAGTTCCCCTCCCCTTAAATGCATCTGCTTCTTTGCGGGAGGTCTGAAGTCGGGGGCTGCCTCCCAAAGTCACCTCACTCTCTGTCATTAGGATGCAAATAGGGCGAGTCTTGAGAGCTCTACCTTTTCCCCTCCAGGTCAGAGCTCCGAGTCTCCCCCAAGCTGGCACTGACAGGGGACTCTTCCCACTGACAGCTGGTCACTGACCTAGCTGAAGGCAGCTGGGGGTCTTCTCTGAGCCTTGAGCCACAGGTGACCTCATCACTAACTGAGCCATCACAGTGCACAGTTAGCATTTTCAGTCCATGGCCTCTGTCAAGGACGAATGAGACCTGAGCTCTCATTGGAAGTGTGGTAGAGACAGCAGGGAGTGGGAAGAGGCCTGGGGGCACTGTGGGCACTCCCTATTACTGATTAGCCAGCATCAGATTCTTGGATAACTGAAGAGATTTGGGACCTAGGTGGCTAAGGCCCAGCATCTTTAACAAGTTTCAGAAAAACGGAAGATGAGGATAATTCACAAGACAGAAAATAAAGAACAGTGTATATGCTGCTTAGAACAGACTGTATTTGCATTTTTTTTAGCTTCTAAATACCTATTTTGAGATCATCTTGGTATTAAGGATTACAAACATTTGTCTGTAATGTGGTTTCTGTCCCTGGCTAACTTCTGTAGTTTAATAACACAAAGAAATGACAAAGTTAATATGAGACACCACAATCATTCCTTTGGAAACTATCCACCATGCCACACAAGTACACACACACACACACACACACCCCAACCCAAACCAAACACATTTCTTTGGCTTCACAGATAAAGTGATAGCCCATAATGTGAAAAAAAATAAGGGCTCTGATTCAAATACAACATATTGAGAAGTAGAAATCAATACCCAGAGAAGGTTTTACATGGCACTCGTATTATTTTTAATGAGTTGCTGTATAGAACTACCATGACAGAATAGAGTCCAGGATTTTCTGAGGACTAATTGGCTTCATTCCTCCAGCATGCCAACAGAGTACTTTCGGTTCTGTTTGGAAAACATATGCTGGGATCTGGATCGATGAATCAAGAAAATATTGGCCACCTAATGGGTGTCCAGAAGGAAGACCTCGGCTGCAAATTCCCAAAGATTTGAGGGAAAATCTTTTCTGAGAACATGGTCATCTTCATGTCACACTCACTTTGTCCAAATAAATACTGAAAACAGACTTCTGAACTCATCTTCGGGGGGCTCAGCTTATCTAGAGTCAATAGTCTGAATCTCTGAGATTGTTTTGTCAAATTAAGAGCCAGTCGAGATGTTTATGTCTTTGAAATAAAAGCTTTGTAAAACCATTGTCACATCATATGGACAAAAATGCATCTATGTATTTTTTCTTGCAGACTTTTATGTGTAATAAGATTTAGGTGACACAGCATTGGATTGTCATGCTATGGTTTAAAGAAATAAGTAAATTCAGCACTGGAGAATAATAAGATAAAACCAAATCTTTAAAATTTCATATAATTTAATAAAGAGTTATTTTTGGAAGAACTGTGGATGAATATTCTTCATCATTATTGAAGATAGAATTAGTAGAATTGACTTATGCTAACACATAAGGAATTTAGTAATTGTGTATATATAAGTCACCTCAAAGATCATCTAATTCAGAATTGGGGAAAATATGTGTTTTGGTGACATCTTTAAGCTGCTGGGTCAAACCTCCCTTTCTACCTCCAGACATTCCATTCATTCCATTCATGCATCAATAAATTCCCTTGTTATCCAGAAATAAAATCACCTGGTTCAATTGTCCAACATATACAAGTGAAGAAACTTTGACACAGAAAGGCTAGGACTAACACAAAAGTATGCTACCAAACCATCTTAAAACAATAAACATTCATTATCCCACCATTTCTGTGGGTTGAGAATAGGGGCACAACTTGGCTTGGTACCTCTGGCCAAGGTCTCTCATGAGGTTGCAGTTCCAGCTAAGTTGTCAGCCAGGGCTGCAATTTCACTTGAAGGCTCAACCCTTTGGCAAGTGAGGGATGGAGAAGAGAGGAGAAATCCACTTCTAAATTCATTTGTGGGGTTGTGGGCAGACCTTGGCTCCTCCCCACATGGATCTCTCTGCATGCTGCCTCACAAAATGGCTGTTGGCTTCCCCTAATCCGAGAGAGGGCAAAGAGAGTTCTCCAGATGGGAACCAGAGTCTTTACATAACTCAATATTGTAAATAACATTTCTGTACTTTATCCATACTCTCTTCATTGGAAACAAATCACGAGGTCCAGCCCACACTCGATGGGAAGGGATTACACACAGGCATGAGTATGAGGAGGTGGGGGTACAGGGGCCATCTCAGAGGCTGCCTTCCACAACTGTGATCACAACCCACAGCTTATCCCAAACCCACTGTTCTTTCCACTACACTTTGCTGAATTGAAATGGATAATTTCCAGACATTAAAGGTTAAACACTGGACAGGGTATTTGAGAAAATTGTAAGGTCTCCATCTCAGAATATCTTTTATAATAAGACCTTCTTTTCCCTACTGGAGAAGGTTGAATTTGAGTGTCTCTAGTAGATAAGAAGTGGTGCAGTGTATACTGTGTGGTATACACTGGGGTTTAAGAAGCTGTCCACCCGCGTTATTAGCTAGGTGAAGAACTCATTTTGTTTTCAAGGCTTACTTTCCCTACCATCAAAAGTCAGAATAGGATTAAGTTTCTAGTATGTTTCCAATTTTGTTACAGCTTTAAAACAATAACTTTTATATCTGTTCTTCAGGATTAAACCTACATGTAAGTAAATTAAGTGATGATCCCCAGGATTTGACACAGTGAGAGAAAAAAATGTTCCGCACCAAAATATTTCTCTCTCTGGCTTAAATTTCTACATTAGATGTTCTTTTCTATTTGTTATTAAAAGCCTCTGCTAAAATGCAAATGTGTTATCTGGAATAACAAATTAAACTATCATCCCAAGTTAATACTTAACTGAATTTCTTTCTCTTGTTAACTAATATATCAGCTGGTAATGATCCAGGGAATGGGGCAAATAAACAAGTAAATTTTAATGAGAATGGATTTTTCCAAGAGGATTTTAGGGCAAGAAAGGACAGATTCATATGGAGTGGGAAATGAGGGGTGACCAATAGCCCCAACAGTAAAATATTAGGGAATATGGGATGGTTAAGACAAACCTAAAGGACATAAAACTACCAATATAAGCAAACTTCTTATTTTTTGAGACAGTCTCGCTCTGTCACCCAGTCTGGAGTGCAGTGACACAATCATGGATTATGGCTCACTGCCGCCTCAACCTCCTGGGCTCCAGCAATCCTCCCACCTCAGCCTCCTGAGTAGCTGGGTCTATAGGCATGTACCACCACGCCTGGCTAATTTGTGTGTGTGTGGGTGTGTGTTGTTTTTCTTGTGTGTTGTTTTTTTTTAAAAGACAAGTTCTTGCTATATTGTCCAGCATTACCTTGAACTTCTGGGCTCAAGTGACCCTCCCACCTTAGCCTCCCAAAGTGTTGGGATTATAGGCGTGAGCCACTGCACCCTGCCCATAGGCAGACTTCTAAGGACACTACAACCCCTTAATCTAAGTAGAAGGTCTTTACTTTAAACCCCCTCCCATATTCTTGACTTCTCATTACCAAAAATGTTTCTCCCTCTCTGCCTCAGCATTCTCACAGTCATCACTTGAATGCTGTCTTTACCTCTCCAGCCACAGACCATCAGTTTATTTCCTCTGCTCCTTAATCTTTACAAGCCCTCCTGTCTGTACTTCTGTCCTTCATTTTAGATCCTAAGGTTGATTTGTTAAATTATTCCTTTGCCCTTTCTTGCATTTCCCTCAAATCCCTGCCTCTCCCTTCACCATCACACTCACCTAAGAAAAATTCATTTTAATCTTAATGAACCCAACCTTGTCTATCTTGTCCATACCTTTACCTGTGTAGCTAAATGATGCTAGAGGAAACAGTAAAACTGGAGACATGTTGGCATTACTATAAAATCATGATGACCAAAGTGAATGATCAATGCTGCCAAGCAAGCCAGCTTGCTGTGTCTCTCGACACTCCAAACCCCCCACTAGTCTTGGGAACTTCAAATGTGCAGGTCTCTGACTCAAACTTGCCTACCATTCACAAGTGCTTTTCACCCTTCAAGTCGGTTTAGACATCGCCACCTGAGATGTTTCACTGCTTCCATCTCCCCATTCAGTTAAAGTTTTTTCAGCAGCTGTTTGTTTCCCTCACAGTTCTTAATCACAATTAGTAATTACCTATTTATTTATGTATTATTTACTTGTCATTTGTCTTCCACTCTAGATGGTAAGCTCCACGAAGATCTAGGACTATTATTTGCTAAACATTTATATCCTGCATAGTGACTAGGACATAAGAGGCATTCAGTAGATACTTGTTGAATGAATGAATGAACAAACCTATGTACCATCTGTATCCATATGAACAAGAGTGGTCCTAGCTACATTATCTTCAAAACTCTTCAACCCTCTTTCTTCCCCTTTGTTTCTTTACTCAATCAGTATTCTTTTAAACAGATTTCTAATGGAAATGCTGGCACAGACTTTGCTTCAGCAGCATAAATGGCATCAGTCGCTGACATGACCCCCTGCTGTTGCCAATGGCAACAATTAAATTAGCTATATAAAACCTGACACAAGAGCTGCAGCATCCATTCAGTGAAATAACCAGGCAGTCTTTCAGCAAACACAATAATGACCCGTGTGGCTGTGCTTTTAGTACAGGAGCAAGTGCTGAGCATTGTCTTGCCCCAGACAAGGCATTAACACAGTTCCTGACTCCTGTTTCCATTGTTGCTTAAAAGGGTTGCCTAATTAATTGATTTTATTGAATCTCAACCAAGGCACATTTGTTCTTTGGTAAACTAACGAAAAAAGCTGAGGAGCTGAACAGCTACTCCTATGAAATATAAGAAAGGAGTTGTGGAGGTCCTGTTTTATGCTACATATTATTGTAAGTAAAAGTATAGTTGACATGATTATTGACTGCTTAATACCAAGAGATAGACATGAGCATGTTTGTAGATCTCTGTGCTCAGAGAAAGGCATTTTACTGGAACCAGCAGAATAGTCTCACTCCCTTACTCTCCATATGCACTCACTCTGTCCTGAACACCCTGGCAGTGTGTGCTTTGTAAAAGCAAAGAGTCAGTATAAGAGGTGAACTTCTAGAAAGGTAGAATAAAGCGACTAGCATCCATATAATCCTCCACAGCTACCAAAATCTGCCTGGTACCTTTCCTCATCTGATACTCACAAATATCCTTATGTACACATTTTTACGCTCATTTTGCAAATGAAGAAATTGAGACTTAGGGATGTGATGACTGCTTTAGTCCATTCAGGCTGCTATACAAAATACTTTATAGCCAGTGACTTACAAACAATACAAATGTATTTCTCACGGTTCTGGAGGCTGGAAAGTCCAAGATCAAGGCAGCAGCCAAGGACAGACCCACTGCCTGTTTCAGAGATGGACATCTTGCTGTGTCCTGCATGGCAGAATGGCCAAAGGATCACTCCAGGGCTCTTTTTATAAGGGCACCAACCACTTCCCAAATGTCCCACTTCCTAATACCATCACAAGGGGGATTTGGTTTTAACATATACATGTGGGGAGGTCACAAACATTCAGACCATAACAATGACTCACCTGATTTTACAAAAGTCCAAGTCAAGACCCTCTGAGTCTAAAATCTGTAATACAGTTAAGTAACCCAGGCAAGGAAATAAAACAGTTTAAATTAAATCAATAGATACAAAAAATGGGAATAAAAATGAAAGAACAGATGAAAGGCATTTACGGAATTGTAGGAATTTTGACTGATATGAGGTAGAGTGAAGGATAAATGGTTCCTGACCCAGCTACATAGACGGACTGCAACATCATTCCCCAGAATCAAAAGGATGCAAGAGCATGTTTAGCAAGTGAGGAGTAGAGAGGAGGGGGAGTGACAGCATGATACATTTAGTTTGGAATCTTGTGATCACAGGATGTCTGTAGTATGTGGCAAATGCAAAGTTAGACAGAGGAATCTGGCTCAGAAGAAAGTTTTCAAAAAGGTAAACTGCTGGCAAACTGTGAAGTAAGGCTGTGCACTGTGGCTCACACCTGCAATCCCAGCACTTTGGGCGGTTGAGGCAGAGGATGAGTTGAGACCAGGAGTTTGAGACCATCCTGGGTAAACTTGAGTTTGAGACAAAGCAAAGCCCAATCTCCACAAAAAAGAAAAATGATAATTATCCAGATGTGGTGGTACTTGTCCGTAGTCCTAGAAAGAAATGTAGTATGATAGCTTGATTTTTACCTTTTTATTCCAAAATAATTTGAGATTTCCAAGAAAGCGGTTAAAAAAAAAAAAAAAAAAAAAAGCAAAAAATATTCTCATAAATCCTGCAGATTCTCCAAATCTCAACATTTTATATTTGCCATATTGTGTGTGTATTAAATTTTCTGAAATACTTGAGAGTAAGTTGCAGACGTGATGCATCCTTAACCCTTAATAGTCTAAGTATTCTATATGTGTGTTTTAGTAAACACATTTCCTCATTACTTGACCACAATAAAATTACCAAAATTAGAACATTAACATTAATACAAAATTATAATCTAAGCTACAGACCTCATGCAAATCTTTTCCAACTGTCCTACTAATAAGATTTGGCAATTTTTTAAAAAAATACTGGACCAGACTCCAACAGACTGGCCTAGAATCACAAAGAACTTTCTGTTAGTTGTCATATCTCTTTTTTCCCCTATAATCCAACAGTCCCACATTCTTTCTTTTTTGTGATTTCATGGTCTTCACATTTTTGAAGACTGGAGGCCATTTATTGTTGTAGATTTTTACCTTAACTTAGGTTTTTCTGAGGTTTCCTCGTGATTAGATTCAGGTTATGCATTTTTGGCAGGACTACCACAAAAGTGAGGTGTGTCCTTTTCATTGCATCATATGTGGAAGTGCAGACATCTATTTGTCCCATTGCTGATAATATTAACTGTGATCATTAGTCAAGGTGGCATCTGCTGGTTTTCTTTTCTATATAGTTATTCATTTCCCCTTTGTATCTTGTGGGGAAATTATTTGAGAATATGTGAATTTACTGTTATTCCTAAAACCTTTATCCCAAATTGTGATTTTTCTAATTTTATTTTGCCAACTATTAGTTGTTATGTAAGAAATACCTTTTTCTCCACTGTTTCTCTATTTTTAATGTGTTTACTTACATCAGTTTGGACTCGTGGATTATTATTTAATTCTGCTGGTTGGTTTATTTATTTATTTATTTATTAGAGTCTCAAATTAACTCAGATTTGCCCAGTGAGAGCCAAGAGAAAGAAATGTTTTGTAAGGCATCCAGTAAAGAGGAAGAATTGATAAGAGAGGTGGGAGAGAATACTACTGATGGACAGAGGTGCATAAGAGGCAAAAGGGAATGGTATGCAGAGCACAGGTCAAAGAAAAATTTCATGTAAGAGAAGACACAACTCATCCACTGAACTAGCAGAAAAAAAGGAAAGAAGAAATAGATGGGGTCGGCAGCACTCAAGAAGTTCAGAAGCTTGTGATAACGTCTAGATTCTCTAGGACGTGGGAAGTGAAATGGTTTGCTAGGTAAAGAGGCTTTGGGAGAACACGAGACCAAATGAGAGTAGTCACAGTGCATGTGGCAGTGTCATGGAGATTGGAGAGGCAGATGACAAGAAACATGGAAGGAAATCGCTGGTCTTTGCAGAGGTCTTCCTGTCCCCACTCTGTAAAGTTGTCTAGATCTATTAGATCTGTTTACTGCACCTCTGTCTTCCACCCCCATCTTGTTCAACAGCAAGTTGTTAAAACAATTGCATTGATACACAGTTGGAACCTTTTAGGTGAGTGAAATAAAAGTATGATAGGGATAAGAGGGTCAAGTTTTAAAAATAATGTAATTTAAGCAATGGGTAATGTAATTTTCTCAGGCTAGAGAAGAAAATAAAAATAATAGAGGCTAATGACAAAGAAAAATTAAAGAATCAAGGTCCTGGGAGTTTAATGAGGTTTGAAAAGAGACAGAGAGAAGGAACAGAAGTCAGATCGTTTAGTGGAAGTTTAGGTTCAAAGAAGGAGATACTAAAGTTGAAGACAGAGGTGCAGAATTTCTAGGCAATGACAATGTCTTCTCATTTAATACATGGCATGTCAAGTATCTTGCTCTTGGTCTAACAAGAAAAGAAGATGTAACACCTCACTGACTCAGAGGTATCACCTGTTAAACTTCCATCATCCAGAACACAGCCAGTATCAAGAAGGTGAGCAAAAATGCCTATGAGCAGCAGTGAAAATAGGTGAGAATGTATGCACCAAACTCATGCAGTTTACCTGAATGCTCTTGAAGGAGTAAAACAGAAAAGGTGTTTGGTGCTTTAAAGGAGATAAATCTCAGTTATTTGCAATAGTCACTTCTAGGGAACACTGTGAACCTCCGTGAGACCAAATTCACAGATCCACAGAAAAACGGACTTCAAAATAATGTTATTGGACATTTCTATCATATGGGCACTGAATCAGGTCCTAATATGTTTTATTTCTTGTAATTCTTACAATAGCACCATGGGATCAGTGCTATTGTTTTCCCAATTTAACAGGTGAGAAACTAAAGATTTAAAGGGGTTAGTTTGCTTGAAAATGGCAAAGTCTGGATTCAAATCAAGTTCCCTAATTCTTGAAGCCATTTCTTTAACTTCCAAGATTAACAAACTCTTGTTCATTTCTCTGTTAATGTTTTTTACCCCAAATATATTAATAAGGTTGGCATATGCAAATTCAGCCTAAATAGTCACTCAATAGTAACAGTATGTGCAAAATGACAAACAAAAATCTGACATTTTTTAAGTTGCAAACTTTCTATTTTATATTTCTTCAGGAAAACTGTATAAATCATCATCATTGGTGATATTAAAAAGGCATTAGATCAACAGGGCTGTTTCCTTAGCAAGACAAAATTAAGTCCTTGATGTATGATTCAATAGTTGATCTCAGCCAAAGATGCAGAATTAAAAAGAGTGGAGAAATGATTTTTTGTTTTGTTTTGTTTTGTTTTGTTTGAGACAGAGTCTCACTCTGTCGCCCAGGCTGGAGTGCAGTGATGTGATCTTGGCTCACTGCAACCTCCACCTCCCAGGTTCAAGTGATTCTCATGCCTCAGTCTCTCAAATAGCTGGGACAACAGGCGTGCGCCACCATTCCCAGCTACTTTTTGTATTTTTAGTAGAGATGAGGTTTTGCCACGTTGGTCAGGCTGGTCTCAAACTCCTGACCTCAGGTGATCCACCCACCTCGGCCTCCCAAAGTGCTGGGATTACAAGCATGAGCCACCACACCCGGCCTGAGAGGATCTTTACTGTCTCTTTTGGCAAACAGCATACCCAGACTTTTATTTAAAAAAAAAGAAATGGAAAGAAAATCACAATTCATTGTAGTTTAATTTTTTATATTCCTTTACATTAATTAAAAGATTAAGAACTATGAATGATTTGGGTTTGAAGAGACAGCTATTTGTCATTGTGAATGGTATATCAACGTTCTATTTACCAGAATAGTATTTACATCCTTTTCTCCTTCACAAAACTAGAAAAATGCAGAACTAAACAGAAATTCCTGTGCAGAAACTAGGCGTTATTCAGTATCTTCCCCAAAGTTCTTCTAGTTCGCCTCATTTTTATATTGCTACATTTCTAATAATTTAGTCCTGGCTTTTGCAATGATCAGTCTCAATTTGTCAAGTTACAGCATACAGTAGTTTTCAACTATGGAGAAACATCAATGAACCAAGAAAACTCATTTCATGTGTATTCCAAGTGTCACAGAATACCAGATGGGTTACTGGATTGTTAGAGAGAGAGAGAGAGAGAGAGAATGGGTGTCACACTGCCCAAATCCAAAATTCCTTTTGCAGAAGCTGCTTGATGTGGTAAAAGCCTCAGCTAAGATAAGAGCTCTATTCCCTAATCCTAGAACAATCTCTCATTTCAGTAATGTCAGTAATTAATAACCAAATGAACTGTTGGGGACCATTCGAGTATAGCAAAAAGAAAGGTGATTGTCTCAAATTCAAACTGGTTATTTTGGTATTAAGTGCACACAGCCATCAGTAATACATAGGATTTTATATTTGATTTTCATTGAAAAGGCATTTCAGAGATGTTAGGAAGGGGCACATGTGCAGATGCTATACATATTTTAATAGATGATCATGGTACTATTTAAGGCTAATTTTCTAAGCCTCAGATTTATCTTACCATTCTTAAGAAAATTATAATGACCGATGAAATCTCAAAACCATAAAGCAATTTACTGGTTTGTCTATAGGAAGCTGTCTTAGAGCAACACCTAGTGGTTCCTTTGACCCTTCAAATAAACATTTAGGATCAGGAAGGAGCAGTTTTAAAGTCTTCTTTTTACGAAATTTTAAGTAAGACACAGATAGTTAGGATAATGTGTGACCTCTGCTTTCTCATGCCTCTTTAAAGTTGTGTGTAATTTCCATTTTGTACAAGTTTCACCAATACACTGAACTCTATTAATCTAGTGATTTTATCATGAGGTTAAAAAGAGTCCATGACCAAAGAAAGTTGGTTATTTTGCATGAAGACATTATTCTATAACCAAAAATGATTCCATGAAAAGCTACTGGTAAAGAGAGCCTAACTATAAATCTTAAATAACATATATAACTACAACAGAAAGATTAAGATTTTTTTAATTCAACAGAAACCACAAGTTTGATTTGAATCAAAATATTATTATATGAAGCTCTCTTTGAAAATTACTGGGCTTGTTTTATATACTTTGCAGGAAGATTCGGGAAGAAATCTCATAATGAGGTGAAAATGTCCTACTCCTCAGAATTTAGTGGTGGGTTTTAAATTCTTTTTTGTCAGGTATTATATTGAAATTTCTTCACCTCTTCCAATAAAATAATCATAAGTGGGGAAATTCTACTCTAGTCATTTGCAGTGTCTGTGGAGGTCTGCAAGATCACAATCTTCAAATCGATTCAAGAAATGTTGACATTTATACCATTCCCGGTCGTGTTATAATCATTGTCACCAGCACAAATTTGTGAGGTTTTTATTTTATGTTCCTGTCAAAATCTCTGTCACAAAAAATGAGACTGAAAATGTTTAATGCTTTATTTGCTCACTGAGAGATGATAATAACCCCAGCTTCTCTGACCTCCTTGGTGTTTCAAAATTTAGTGGCTGGTTAGTTCTCACTCCTTTTGCAGCCTCAGCAGCCTCTAAAGAAACCAAATCATCAACCAATCAAAACGCAGAGGACAAAAAACGGTTCGGAGCATTCTCTCCTGCTTGGTACCTGTGTGGCATTTCTGATCTCTCCACAGGCAGGAGGGTTGTTAGGCACATTTAAACCTTTCCTAATGACATCTTTACTATAATGGAGAGCAAGCAACAATAGCACCTCTGTCAAACACATCAAAATGTTCAATGGGCTTCATAATCAAAATATCTGATGTTAAAACGAGAGGTTGGTAAAAACAGAACCAAGGAGGCTGTGCCACTCCCTGCCCTGCTCACAGACGAATGAGATGGCTGACAGGACAGCAACGGGCCTCAAAGGCTGGCCCAGAGACCCAGTCACCCTGTTCCCAGGACCCTGCAGGCACAGATGCTCACCTGAGACCACACCAGTCCCTTTCAATGACCTCACTGAGACACCAGGTTGACAAAGTGATGCTGTTTCCCATTGTGAAAGCTGCAACCTGGAGCTGGCATGGTGGGGGTGCCAGAACCCTGCCCAGGACTCTATTTATTCTGATTAAATGAGTTTTGCAAAATGGAAAATAAATAAATAAAATGTCAATGCCAGATTCATGGATGTAGCATTTGGACAGATAGGGTAACTGTGTAGACTCCTAGCTTTATTTTCATGTCGGCTGCTGGAAGGCCCTAACATCATTGTTGAGGAACTCTTATTGGAAAATGTTATGCCTACCAACATTACCTGTTCTCTTTAAATACAGAAAAGAGAAGTTTCTTTACCATTCTTCCACCCAGGACTCAATGCCAATCTCCTTCGCTGCCTATCTCATTACAGATTCAGTGGCATCCTTTTGACACTGTCATAGGCCAATTTTCAGGCTAAAAACAGGTGAGTCTATTCTGCATAGTCCATCAAAAAGTCAACTGAAAACAATTTCAGGAAGCATAAGAAAAAATTCAATTTTTTCTACTAATTCTTTTTTTTTTTTTTTTTTGAGACGGAGTCTCGCTCTGTCGCCCAGACTGGAGTGCAGTGGCCGGATCTCAGCTCACTGCAAGCTCCGCCTCCCGGGTTTATGCTATTCTCCTGCCTCAGCCTCCCGAGTAGCTGGGACTACAGGCGCCAGCCACCTCGCCCGGCTAGTTTTTTGTATTTTTTAGTAGAGACGGGGTTTCACCGTGTTAGCCAGGATGGTCTCGATCTCCTGACCTCGTGATCCGCCCGTCTCGGCCTCCCAAAGTGCTAGGATTACAGTCTACTAATTCTTTTGTTAAGTAGAATTAACTGTTATTTTGACTATGTAAAGACAAAAATCAAGACTTTTTCCACAGGTGATTATACTACTAGTGTCATTGATCCTGCTGCTGCCTATTTACCTCTCCAAGGTGCATTTATTTGCTCTTATTCCAATATATTTTTGGATAAAATTACTGTGACTCAAATATGAAAGCATTTGATTGTAATGTCAATCTAAAGGATAAGCAATGTGAGTTTTCATTCTATTTGCCATAGCCTAGAAATAGGACATTTTACCCTAGCATTTTCTTTTATACATACCTCAGCATAGGGTACATAAGTTTAAAAAATAAGATACAAATACAACTGCAATGTCAATTTCCTTATTCTACATGAACCGCTTAAAATCAGTGTCAATACCTGGTTATACTACAAGATAATGCTCTAAGATTAATTCCTTATACTCTAGAACATACGTATATATTGAGAGAATGAAGCCTGTTTAAAAGCTTCAAATGAGGTTAGTGTTCTGCAATTAGAGAAGCCCTAGTAAAATAACCAAAAGAAACAGCAACTGGTCCTAAAATACATCTCTTGAATTCATACTCTCCAAGCAATGCTTTCTAAAATGTAAAATTTCATCAGTTCTGAATTGAAAAGATTGATCTGCTTGTCATGTTGAATAGACTCTAAAAGTAGTTTAAGCAACAATTGACCCTGAGCACAGTACTAGCGGATTCTTCTGGGCATCAGGCTGAAGACAGCTCCAGATTTCTAAGATAACTGAAATTGTCTGTGTTGTGAAAAACAGCAAAGCAACTCACAACAGGCTGAAATGCTCAAGAGGATTTTCATAATTGCGGCTAAGAGAAATGAGATTTACTGGAAGCTGCATTTATATCAGTATGGCTATGTCTTTCCTCACAACTCCTTATGCTTAAAAAAATCAATTCCATCCACTTTTCATAATTCCATTTGCTTTTTTTGTCTATCAGCCACTAAATTTAAGCTACATGACGGAAGGCAACTGTGAATCTTTTTATTAGTGATCAATCTATTTCTACTACCGACTTGCAATTTCTGTCAGATATTTCAAGTTCCACTCACCAAAAAGTCATAGGCATATGCTAGAATCCACATGCTTAGCCACTGATGAAATGTAGAGGTGAGATTCCGAGAACAACAGGTATAACAGCAATGAGCAAAAGTGCATCCTCTAAATGAAGAGGGGTGCATCACAGAGCTGTTCAAGAGATGTGCACTGAATACAAAATGCACTGCATATGCCAAAATGTGTGTCCATAAATGTTATGTTAAGAACATAAACCACACAAGGCCGGGCACAGTGACTCACACCTGTAATCCCAGCACTTTGGGAGGCCAAGGCGGGCAGATCACGAGGTCAGGAGATCAAGCCTATGCTGGCTAACATGGTGAAACCCCATCTCTACTAAAAATACTAAAAAAAAAAAAAAAAAAAATCCGGGCGTTGTAGTGGGCACCTATAGTCCCAGCTACTCGGGAGGCTGAGGCAGGAGAATGGCGTGAACCCGGGAGACGAAGCTTGCAGTGAGCTGAGATTGCACCACTGCACTCCAGCCTGGGCGACAGAGCGAGACTCTATCTCAAAAAAAAAAAGAAAAAAAAAAAGAACGTAAACCACACACTTACTTTCCTTTATGTTAATAACCTTACATTCCTCTTTGTCTGGCCTAGGACCAATTTCCTCATTCTCTTAGCTCCTTATGAAGGAATTTACCTTTTCTCTATGTGAGCTTCTTGGAAGAGCAGACGTGATGCGGCCATTCTGCAGCTCACGCACACTGTCGCTGAGCTCATGGCTCACCGTCACGGTGTGGAGCGGCATCTGGGTCCAAACTTGATCCACCTGCCCTGAATCCTCCTTCAGCGCCTCTGACTCCTGGGCCAGGTGTCAGGTTAACTCCACGATGAAAGGCCTGGCTTTTGCAGGACAGACTCATCACTAGGGTCAGAGGCAACAAGAACAAACAGGGTTTCAGTCTATCTTTGCAGGCTTCCAGCTCATGCTCGTGGGTTCCAGCCTGCTTATGATCTTCCCTTCCTAACTGCTTGTGCTGTAGGCTTCGAGCTCCAGCACCAGATGTGGAGACAACAACTCACAGTTGTGAAAGCTCCTTGTAACAAAAGCAAAGAAATTTAATTTACTCTCTCTCTCTATATATATAGCATATGTATATTATACACATATACATACACACATATAAAATAACTGTATATATGTTGTCTATAGACACATATATAGTTTACATATACATAGCGTACGTATATATGTTATATATATATAAATACTCTACTTCTGTGGCTAAACCCTGAGTAATAGAGAATATGGTTTGAAAAAATTTTTTGAAAAACCTTGTGTAATTTTATGTCAGGCTGAATAGAAGGATTTCTGAGGTCTCTAAGACTGACACTTACCACATTAACTGAAATTCCAGGAGGCATGGTATAGCCATGATCCGAGGACCAGAACACCAGTGTTTGAAAATATATAATTTTCAAAGGAACAAGAGGCTTTGGAGAATACCCAAGCACAAAATCACAACAAGGACAGTGACTGCTCAGGAGTAAATGGTGGGCCCACTCTTGTGGTACTGAAGATCTTTAAGCAAGAGAAATGGCAGTTGTTTAGAATTGTCTTCTGAGCTCTTTCTGTGCCTTCTATAGTAATTAGGTTAGATACAGCAAATGTTGCCACCTAGTAAAAAGTTACAGAAGACATACAGGGGGATACATCTATATTTTCAACACACTGCTTTGTATGTGTATAATTATATTTTTCCTTTAAGCACAGCAGATTGGTTCACTTTATAAGTATCAGTTGGGAACATTAATGTGATTTCTACCAAAAGGTGATTACTTTCCAGTAAGTCACAATGATGTTTTAGATCTTACCAGCAGCGCCAAGGAGTTTAGTCCTCTTAACAGGAGATTATAGTTTGGCAGTGACACTTCTGATTATCTGTTTCTTAAACTCAGAAGCAATTGTTCTTCAACTGTTTTGCAACTTTTTTTTTAAAGTTAAATTTGATAACTTTTAATTTTACACAAGTTACCAGAAAAACAATTTTATTCTATATAACTCTTTCCCAGAAAACTTCTGTATAAATAATACTGTGAGAATTTTAATATTCTGATTAAAGCATGCCATAAACTATACTGGGTCAGGCATGTTTTAGAGAGAAAAAATGTCCTCCTCCCCAAATTTAATTTTCCCTTTTATGTTTGGAACACATCTTTTGGCATCATAGATAAAATTCTTATGAAAGTACATCCAGTTTATTATAGGCATGCAGCTAACTGTCTTTTCAAGTATCTTTCCATCTTATTCCTTATTATATTATTAAACTATCATAAACCGTTTTAATCATACCACCACAAAATGACTCTCCTCCAATCCACAATGCCACTGTTATTCTGATTAAAAAGGAACTATGAGGAATTAAAATTTAGTTTTGGCTCTAATATACTAATAATCAATCAAGTTTGTCTTATTTTTGACCAATTTTACTAAAATGTTATACCGATATGGCTATACTGAAACTGAGTTTGTATTCCACTTTCACCATTAGTAAATTTTACTGTAAATACGTACATCTTTCTGACATTTCCGTAATTCTTTATGCTCTACCTAGAGATGTAGTTTATTCAAATTCAAACTAAACTATTGTTCAGTGTTGCATTACTTGGCATGGCATCTGTATTATTAAATTACAGCATTTTTTCTAACATACTTATCATTTATGCTGTAAAAGTTCAGATTGTACATTTTAAGAAAAGGAATTATTATTCAATGTCAGCCAACATTGAATTGAACATTATTTTTCATTTTACAAAAGTAAAAATGAAAATATCTATGAAAAAGAAAAAGAAAGAAGTATCAATATTGTTAAAAATAAAAAGGAAATATGAGTCATCATCTAGTCATTTTTGAGTGAAGGCACTGGTATCCAGATATCATAAAACTATGAAATAAAGAAAGCATTGGTCTTCAACATTCTCAAGTTTCTTACCACCAACTTTATTTTGTATAATAGTTGGAAAACAATCCAATAGTTTAAAAGTTTAAGTTAGAAGAACCCAACTTTCCTATTCATGTTTTGGTGCCTATCTTGCCTAAGGGGAAAAAGTATGAAACTTCCATTATTTAAAAAACTAATCTTTTTTGTAACGATGGCAACTGCCATATATTAATTGCCTCCTGGCCATGTTTAGGTAAAATTTACCTAGAAGTCCAATTAGGGGATAGAATTCTGGGAATTTACCAAGCCTGCTCCATAAAGGTGGTATGAATGGATCTTTCTCTTCAATGTGAGAGGTAGCACCTTCACTGATTCTGGATACCACAGCTGTGGAGTCACTGTAGACCTTTTCATTAATTAAGGTGCTCCAAGTACTTGATTAAATTAGCACACTTATTCTAAAAAAATACCAAGTCTAAACAGCAAAACCAAAACAATTTCAAATAATAATACTCTGCACACCAGACATTTTGAAGAATATAGTAAAGTAGGCTATTTTTTTGTTTTGTTTTGTTTTGTTTTGCTTTCAACAAAGGCATGCTAAGTTTAAGAAAACCAGATGCATATATTTTTCAACTTTGGCTCTAGTCGTAATTGGAAACAAAGTACACTTTTACTTATATATTTGTTGGAAGAATGAACAAAAAGATAATTACAATAGAAGAATTGCCTAGCATTATGGAAAATAAGCAATGAAGAAATACAGAGACTGGAGAAAACAAATTGGTTTGGGATAATTAAGAAAGGCTAAACAGCAACAAAACTTGAACTGAATCTATAAATATGGTAAAACTGAGATTAGCAGAGAGGAATAAGCAGGGTTTTCTAGGAAGATGAAAAGACAACGATAAAAGTATGGTGGTGGTGAGCCCCAAAATTTCTATGTAAAACCATCAGATTTGTTTCTTGGTAATGTAATAGATCAATGTGATATTCCTGATTGGTATATTTTCTCCACTTTGTGATTCAGGTATCTAGGGTCATTCCATGTTGGAGTCCCGCTGTCTCCCAAGACCTCAGAGTCTTCTCATTTAGCCAAGATACTCCCACTTGTCAAGCGCTTGGCCTGGAACAGATATCCATCACTTCCACTCACACTCCAATGGTGAGAACTGGACACATGGTCTCACCTGGATTTAAGCAGAAACTGTAAAATGTAGCCCCGAGCTAGGCTATCACTTAGTGACAATTCCAGGCTATGAAAGAGGAGTATGCATTTTGATGAACTGCTCTCTATCTCTGCCTCACCAAGCCTGCCAGCCTGCCAAGAAAGTACAGAAGATGAAATGTCTATCTTTTTCAAAGTCAGCCATTCGAGCAGAGGGGTGGTTCTTAAAGATTCTACTGAATTATTGGAAGCTGGGGAAATTTCTAAGTTATAGAATTAAACAGTCAGAGCAGCATTTTAAAAAGAGAACATGCACAGCAATATTTAGCAGGACTGCGGGTAGAATGAATAGTTTCCAGACAAGACAAGAGGGCTGGCAGAGGGTATAGAAAACACTGGTAAGAATTTAAGATACATTTCTTAGAATGAAGCAAATCTGGTGCATAATTAGAATGGGCTTGGGGAATGGAAAGAAGGCAGACAAAGGAGAGAGGTAAGTTAAGGAAGATTTTGAACTTTCAAACCTACATGATAGTACCCCTGAGGACAATTAGGAAGTAATTTTAGAGTGAAGAAATGAGTTTGAGAACATGTTCAGATGTCCCATGGAAGCATCTACATGGAGCTATGTAGCCAGTAGTCACACAAGGCAAGACAAAGATAAGAAAGGATCAGGAAAAGAGGCCTCATTTCCTGATTTTCACCACTGTGAAATTTTTTCTGGACTACTGTAGTATCTACAAGAGGCAAATGAACTATTCCATGACATGGCAAATCCATTCTTTTTGCCCGTCAACACAATCGATACCAATCGCCACAGCCAAATTGATCTGGCTGCGATTCACATCAATTCTTAGAAGGCTGAAAGGAATGGATTGGCCGTGCCATAGGCTAGTCATTTCACATCCTCAGACATGCCCTCTTCTGCCTCAAGAGCTATTAGGCCAGTGGAAGAAGGGACCAAGGTTGCCACTCTATTCATTTATTCAGGCTCTAATATCACGTTTAACTTCTAGGTTCCACAGCTGCTTAAGTAATTTTGATGTGAAAATTAAGAATCAATTTGTTTCAATGTTGTAAAAGTAAAACTAATAATTTTTTAGCATCTTCTGTGTGCCCCGTCTTGGACAAAGTAAAGTTTATCAAATGGAAGATACTCTAATAGGAAGCGAAGAGAAGCATGCCAACATACAATTGCTATGCAACTCCATTCAAGCCCCTTCAGTCCTATTAGAGAGAGGAAAGTTATGTATTAAATATGTCCTTTATACGAGGTCCTGCTCTACTGCGGTTCTGTCATTTGCATCTCAGATTAGCCTTGACTTAAGCATTATATCTTTATTTTAAAAGAACTTAATAGGCTGGGCGCGGTGGCTCACGCCTGTAATCCCAGCACTTTGGGAGGCCGAGGCGGGCAGATCACGAAGTCAGGAGATCGAGACCATCCTGGCTAACATGGTGAAATTCTGTCTGTACTAAAAATATAGAAAATTAGCCGGGTGTGGTGGCAGGCACCTGTAGTCCAGCTACTTGGGAGGCTGAGGCAGGAGAATGGTGTGAACCCAGCAGGTGGAGCTTGCAGCGTGCCAAGATTGCACCACTGCACTCCAGCTGGGGCGACAGAGCAAGACTCTGTCTCAAAGAAAAACAAACAAACAAACAAATAAAAAGAACATACAAGTGTGCGTAGTGATAGACCTAGTGATAGAGATGGCACTTAAAGCTTTGATGTGACCCAAAGCCAGGGCGTTTGGGCACTACAAAGCTACAAAGCCTTTCCTAAGGATCTAATTAGGCCCATTAAAGCAGCAAAGAGCCAAGTCCTGCTGCCACGTGACCAAAACTCTCAAACCAGCATTTTGCACCCCTTTATTTCTGACACAGAGAATCAATTCAAGAGTTAAAAACAACAAATATCTTTCCTGGGCATGTAATCATATGAAGGTGGAATTGAACGATTATTTTGAAACCAGAGTAGAGTGAAGGGCAAGAGAGTAAACTCCAGTTTACTCCTGGTTCATCAGTTCTGTCTGTGAAGCAGTCTTGAATTTGCCAAATGTAGTAAGATGTGTTCTTCACAAGGCAGAAAAATATATAGCCATCTACTCAAGAAAGCAAATCTCCTATGAGAGGTCCAGGTCAGTCTTTGACCCACCGAACATTTTTCTTTGCTCCTGCATGGACAGGCTGAAGCCACAGAGCACAGAGGATCTCTCAGCAGGGTGAAATCCTTAATGTCTGAACAAGACACAGTAGTATCCCCAAGATCGCCTCTAGTAGGTGGCATCACGGTGCAGTTCTCTGAGGGAAGTGCCAAGGTAGGGATGGCTGGCCAGTTTGAAATCTGATTGCCCATCCAAATAAGGTTAGGCAAAAGAGTTCAAGGATCAAAGTCAATGTGGACAGAGATTAAGGAAAAACTGAAGAGAGAGGAAATGTGAAGCAGAACCAATGGGAAACAAAGACTGTGTGTGTGTGTGTGTGTGTGTGTGTGTGTGTGTGTTTTTAATGTAGTGTCATAGCAGAGCCACGGAGGATTTTAAAAACTGGCCATGGAGCAAAAACATTATTTTACCTTGCAAGCTGAAATATCCACAGACTGAGAAAGATCAAGGAAAACAAAAAGAATGTTGTTATTGCAAGAGCATCACAAAGAGAAGCACTATCCTGGAGTCACCCCTGAAACAAATAACAGAATGAGCTCAATCAGTTTCTCTATAAGCCTTTGCTATTTTCCCCCCGCCACCCCCAGCACACACTCCAGGTCAAGTAGCAGATCATTTCTTTTCTAAAATTCACTAGAATATGTGCCCTTTCTTTGTATTACATTTCCTCAAAACCATAAAATAAACTGTACTATGGAGTGTTTTAATTTCCTATCGTCTTTGGAAAATCATGCTAATAAGACATTTAGTGAAAAGAGTAGTTGCCCAGTAAGTGGCAATAATCTTTTATGAGTGCCGCTGTGAACACTATGAACAAATATGTTGACCTTGAGAGTTCTAGTCTTACCACAAGTGCAGGAACAATGACACAAATATTCATTTAGATGAATGCTTACCATGCTTGGCCTTATCATTTTGAGCTACCCACATTTCAATTTTCCTAGTTATGCTCAGAAACTATAGTTTGTGATGGAAAGCAAGAGAAGGATACTGTTGCCATGGTAGCAAAAACATTTTTTTTCTTCCTCAAAAATAGTATGTTAGAGACCATTGGGGGAAAAAAATAATGCTAAATGTACTTGCAGAGAAAATTAAATTTAAATACAAGTTCTTGCAATTTTATCAAGTGCTGTTTAGATATTTTTTCCAGCTTAATGTGCAAGGATGCCTTACAATGGGCTTACCAGTTAAAGGACAAGTTACTTTTCTCTGCTTTGAGCAGGTTGTTCAACATGCAGAATATATCTTTTAAAATTCATGAATGAAAGGGTGCAGATTTACAATCATATAAAAGCATATTCAAAATAAGTTTTAAAAAGCTGCCTTAGCTTAATATAGCTAATAAAAAAATGACAAACAAGCAACTACCACAATAACAACAATGAAGAAAATGACTGTTATCCTTCTGAATTCCTTTGCCTGTCATTCAAATGGGATATTACCCTTTTCAGGACCGGCTGAATAACTCAAACTAATGTACCAACCTGTGCTGCTTACATTCCCTAGTGCATTCCATTTTGGTGATATTACTTTTGCGGCTACTACATTGGCTTCTTGCAAAATAGAATCCCTAAAATTTTCCTGCATTCAATGAGCTGTTGAGGTTTTCTAATAAGAGAACACAACACTAATGCTGCTGTCTTAATTCTGTGCATTACTTTCCCGCCAAATTCAGAAGCATACCGATGTCACTACAAGCAATCCATTAGAATTACAGTCACCTCTGCAGCTGTTGTTATAGCTCCTGCTCCAACATTGCCCATCCTCAGCATATTTTCTGTTTTATGTACTAAGATGAATGTCAGTGTCAGGTCTTCAGAGGAGCGGGTGATCTTTTTACTGCATATTCGAAAGCATGTTCTTACCTCTTGTTTCTGTTCCATGACAAAAATTCTAATTCAGAAATGTTCATTTTTCACACAAATGCCCTTGAGAAAATCAGCCCAAGACATGTCTTAATGTAACGATCGCTTGCAAATTATCATATGCAAATGTACTTAAGATATTCCTAATTGCATTGTTTATTCCTCCTACTGTGTTCATTTTACCGATGCATTTATTGAGATTTATTTAGAAACAAATCTATTCCCAGTCTTTATTATCGTGAAGCCAGCATATTACGTGAGACGTATCTCCCAAGAAAACATTTTCTACTGAAAAAGAATGAACAAACTGTTTACTGTAATACAGTGACCAATTATATTACTATTTCCTGGGAGAAATGAAAAGCATGGTCATTATAGCTCAGTTCGGCTATGGGGAAGACTTTCTGTCTGGTCAATGTTTTTCTTCAGAGCCAACACAGTGCATCACTGTCTTTTCTTTTATGCTTACGATCAAGTGCATTTAGACATACAGAGAAACCAAAATGATCTTTGGAAAATAGATATATGAGATTTACCCCAAACCAGGATTCTATAGGGCCCAAGAAAAAATAAAGCAATATGTTGGTTCTCCGAGGAAGAGTCACAGTTAAAAGGAGGTCTGTTTACCTGAAATAACTTGCAACTAGAGGCAATGAGGTGAAATCAAGGAAGGCAGTTTCCCATAGCAGGGAGCTTTCCCAAGATGACACTATCAGGGCTTCCTAGGAATTATATAGACTGTGTCTCAAAAGATCACGCTGTCTTTCTAAAGTCATTTTCTGCTTTCCCCCATTGTTATGATGTATAAATTCATTGTTGGTAATTGCACTTTGGAGTGTGATTTTAAAACCATGTTTCAGTCAGGGCCCAAAAGCAGTATAGGCTCCAAGGGCATTCAAGCTTTGGCCTCATCTGCGGATGCCGTCATTGGACCTGCCAAAAATGATGCAGATGGTTGGAAACAATGGTCTATGGTACCCTTCTGCTATTAGACTATACTCAGTACTCTACAGATTATTTTTAATTTCTCCTAGAGGCTAAGGGAATACATTAGATACATTGGGTAGCAGTTGTTAATATATCTTAAATAGAAAGAATTGTTTCTGCTGGAATTTTAGGGTGATGAAAATAAATTATCAAGAATGAAAAGTGCCCAGAAAATTAGTCATATAGAAAATAAGTATACAATGTTTTCTGAAGCCAAAAGGTATGTATTATCACAAAGACCAATTTACCAGATCTCACCATAACCAAACTATACCTGCTTCTACATTAAACTATGAAGAGGCAAGTCAATTTCTTTTTGAAAATAACCATTTTCCCAATTGCCCATAGTGATTAGAGAGTTATGTCACGAACACAACAGATGAGACTGAAGCAGAACTCAGGGTTAAGAAGATTCAAATATCCAGCCATGTGCCTCTTTCCACAGTACTTTCACTGAGTTTATCTCATTTTTAGCTTTCAGTGAACCTATGAGGATGATATGACACAAGCTCATCAGTCAACAGCCATACAGAGAAGAGCTAGTAATTCAACAGGTGAAAAATGTGGCCATTTATAAACCAGCGTACAGAATTATTACTAACTCTTACTTCCCAAGGCTGGATGCATGCAACACCTGGTGAAACAATGGCCAATGAGGTACCATTCAATTACTCTTGTCAAGGTAGCCACGGGTTTACCACCAGGACCAAATTTATCTTTACAACAAATCTCCAGAGACATCCCTCAGATCCTGACTGTCCTTAAATTTTCCCTTACTGGACTTTTATCCATTTCCTGTTCTATCACACACTCTCACATTGCCTTTCTTTTACTCATGCAGATTCTTGTATCAAGAATATTTTCTTCCCCAGCTTAGTCTGATGAGCTCTTGTTCATTAAGGATTAGCTCAGATGTGACCTCCTGTGTGGAGCCTTCCTGGTTCATGTTATATACTTTTCTGTCACTATATTTAGCAGCTTGTATTATAGAGTAGCCTATTGTTATTTTTTCCACGGACTCTCAACTCTGTGCATTGAGGGGCCACATCTTATTCACCTGTATGTCCCTCATTGCACCAAGCAGTACACCCAAACCATTGGAACAAAGGTGAAAAGGCCTTTCTAACAAATCAAACAGTTCTAAAAAAAGAGGCTCTAAACAGTTGTCTTATAAGCTCTCTAGATAATAAAACAGAAATAGGAACATAATTGCTTTTTGTATTATTAATACAATTTCTAGAAAGGATACTATTAAAGCAGTAGAGATCTTTTTTCCCTAACTCTGAACTCAGAAAGCAATTTATTGTTGAAAAGAATAGTAATTGCTCAATAGAAGTTTTATAAGCATGCAGAAATATTCGCCATTTGACTATTTTCATACTCACCCTTGAGTTTAAAAAAATTTGAGACTATATATCAAATCATAGTCTCATTTATTCATACAGTGAGAGTAATATAGTACAGGGCTAGGACTTTTTTTTTTTTTTGGAGGTGGAGTCTCGCTCTGTCACTCAGGCTGGAATGCACTGGTGCAATCTCGGCTCACTGCAACCTCTGCCTCCCAGGTTCAAGTGATTCTCCTGCCTCAGCCTCCTGAGTAGCTGGGACTACAGGCATGTGCCACCACGCCCGGCTAATTTTTTTTTTTTTTTTTTTTTTTTTTTTTTTTTTTGAGAGTCTCGCTCTATCACCCAGGCTGGAGTGCAGTGGTGCGATCTAGGCTCACTGCAAGCTCTGCCTCCCAGGTTCACACCATTCTCCTGCCTCAGCCTCCTGAGTAGCTGGCACTACAGGCGCCTGCCACCACGCCTGGCTAATTTTTTGTATTTTTAGTAGAGGTGGGGTTTCACCATGTTAGCCAGGATGGTCTTCATCTTCTGACCTTGTGATCCGCCCACCTCGGCCTCCCAATTTTTTTGTATTTTTAGTAGAGACAAGGTTTCACCATGTTGGTCAGGCTGGTCTAGACCTCCTGACCTGATGATCAACCCACCACAGCCTCTCAAAGTGCTGGGATTGTAGGCATGAGCCATGGCACCCAGCCAGGTCTAGGATTTTCTAGTGGTCTAAATTTTAAAAGGAAGTATTTAGTCTGGCTCAGTTTCCTTCAGTAGCTGGCCCTTACACGAGCCAGGCCAAATACAAACGCTCTGAAAAAGACCCTATAGTTTTACTCCAGAGCTTCAAGAAATCTGTCCAGCCTTTGCCTTCAACCCTCCATTTCAAACTTGTTTGTTCCATCTGGGTCTATCTGGCATTCATTCTCTTGCCTTATAACTAGTCTTCACCTCTCTGTCATTTGGACTATTTGCTTAGTCTCAATTGCTTAGTCGGATGGAACCCTCAACCGACCTCCAGATTTGGCCTTTTGAATCTTCTTTGCTGCTCTAAATCTATCATAGTTGAACCACATGTTAACTTTCAAGCCCAGCTTCCAAAATATTCTTGTTGAGTATGATTATTCAATATTCATTCTTCCCACACCTCCAAGGACAAAATTCAGAAGAAATCTAGAAAATCAATGATAAGCATGTTCATTTTATTTGCTTTCCTGAATTTCAATTCAATCTTGCTTAGAGCATAGGACAGCCGACTTTTTAAGAATGAAGTCACTAATTAGTGCCCAAAATTTGGATTTTATGTTTGGCTAATTAAAGCAATTCTATTTGTCTTTAATAGGAAGCACTCAGAAATACTTTTGTTTATGTTATAATAATCAAAGTAATGGATTTGTATTGCTGTCCTGATTGAGATTATATTGTTGCTCAAATCACATTGCATCAAACCATACTAGAGATAAAACTGCAGAAAAAGCTAAAAAAATTATTCAAGATTTTTCAAATCCAAAATGAACAACCAAGAACTAGGTAAAAGTCCTGGAACCAGAGCCAGAAGCAAGGAAGAGATTGTTTTGATCCAGAATCTCTAACCATTGATATGGTTTAGCTGTGTCCCCACCCAAATCTCAAATTGTAGCACCCATAATTCCCACCAGGTGGGAGGTAATTGAATCATGAGGGAGGGTCTTTCCCATGCTGTTCTCATGATAGTGAATAAGTCTCATGAGATCTGATGGTTTTATAAAGGGGAGTTGCCCTGCACATAATGTCTCTCTTGCCTGTCACCATGTAAGACGTGACTTTGTTCCTCCCTTGCCTTCTGCCCTGATTGTGAGGCCTCCCCAGCCACGTAGAATTATAAGTCCCTTAATCCTCCTTTTCTTTATAAATTTTCTAGTCTTGTGTATGTCTTTATTAGCAGCGTGAGAACAGACTAATACACCATTCCTCTATTGACTTGTTTTTAATTGGGTGCCCCTAATAGGCATACTGATTTACAAAATGCAAAATATATTCCCAGTTAGCTAAAAGCATCAACCTGGTGAGGGTTATACTGACTGTTGTGCACACAATTGCCAAAACATCTCTCAAAACATCTCATGTTTTGGCCTGGCTGGTTGTGGGGCAAGCTTTGATCCCTATCTACCAACAGCCAGACACTTCTTGATGCCACTCCTAGAAGATGGCCAAAAGAGACTTGTCTTTCCATTTTCTATTGTAGAATTACATGCATTTTACTATATCATTTGTACCTATTCTAACCAAAGTCTTAATCAATTTTTTAATTCCTGGTCTGTGACTAGATACATACAGAAACTGAGAGTAATCATTTAGAAACTCACATACTGCTGCAACATCCAGCATTTCACTTTTCTACTAATTCATTTTTATCATATTTTTAATGACAGTCTGCCTAAATTATAAATTTTAAAAAGAAAGAAACTGTCTCTTAAGCATAGATCATTTGAAAAGCTCTAATCTAAGCCATTTGGCCATCTTAACTAGATGTCCTTTGAGAATGTCAGTGGAAACAGTGGACACTCTCATGGGGAAGCTGAGTTATATACCTCAAAGGACAATTCAGTAAAAACCAGATTCCAAAGGGATGAAATAAATAGTCTCTAGTACAAGCTCTTCGATGACTTGGCTTAATCCATATATAAAATTTGGATATACAGGTGTTGGCACACTGTCTTGTCACCTATTTTTGAAAATACACTTTTTTGGAACAGTGCCACACTCATTTGTTTATCTATTGTCCATGGCTGCTTTCAAGAGTTGAGTAGTTGTGACAGAGACCATTCGGTCCACAAAGCCTAAAATATTTACCATATGACCCATTACAGAAAAAGTTTGCCAGTCTCTGATCTAGTGGATATATGGACTGCTATCATTAGTTCTCTAAAACTGAGTTTGGAAAGCACAGAGTTCAAAGTCATATTTTCAGGAAGTATATGCAAAACAGATGTATTGACAGTGTAGGGAAGATCTGTATAATTTGATAACACGTTTGTGGGGAAAGGCAGCATTGATAACATCTGTTTCAGCCTAGCCATTGAAAGTTTCTCTTTTCACTCTATGTATAATCCCTGAATAAACTTGTAGATTTAAAAGCCTTATATAGGTAGTTAGCTCTACCAATTAAATGTCTAGTCCATATTCTTATCTTATACTATGGAATTAAACCCAAGTGACCAATGAACCTGAAGATATAGAATAAAAGACCGCAGAAAAATGGAATCCAACAGTCAGAGAAGAATGTAAACAGTTCTGACAAGAAGAACTTGAGGTGATTAATTAAATGTGTCACTAGCATCTTGATTTACTTAACACAGGGTGAACTTCACACAGTCAAGATAAATACAAACAGAGCCTTAAATTGTTGATATTTTTATAACAATCCACATTAGTTAGGGGAAAACATAAACCCAAACATCTCAGCAATGCAACATAAGAAAAGTTTATTTCTCACCCATGAAAGAGTCTGATATAAATGTTCTTAGTCAGCGAGCAGTTTTTCACCCTGTGGTGATTTAGGGACCAGGCCCCTTCCATGATCAGGAATGAAAGTTCCAGGAATGAAAATTGCCCACATCGCTTCCACACATGGCCATACCTGACAGCAAGGGAGTCTGGGAAATGCAGTCCAGCTGTGAACCCAGACTGTAAATAGTTAGCCAAGCTCTTCCATACCCACTTAAATGTGAAACCTAATTTAACTTTCCTCTTTTTGTCTGAAAGATGCCAGCAATTTTCTAGGGAATTAAATCAAGAAATATCTCCAGAAGGTATTCTTATATTACTAGAATATGCAGGGATGGAATTTTACTCTATGGACTCTAAACATTTCATCCACAACAGTGGTTGTGTGTATGCTAACCCTATCTCCCAGTTGGGCAACTCAAAACTCAAAAAATATGTCTTAGCTACCCCCTTTCATATTTTACATCTGGCATTATATTTACCTGCAGAATTTATCTAACAAATTCTAGCAATGCTGGTAGATCTGCCATTAGTGAATCAAAGTGAAAAACTGTGATCCCCAACAAGTAAGTCCTAGGGTCACTGCAACTATTGTGCTGTCCAAGACTTACAGACCCTGCCAGCTTAATAGAGATGCTCTTTGCTCTGGCTCTTGTCCTCTTCGTAATTAATCGATGTTTAATGCCTCAACAAGGTCCTAAGCAGATTACCACAGCCTTATCTTTTAATGTCAGGATATCTGTTTACTTCAGCTGAACAAAATGCTTAGCTTCCTCTGATGGACCAGGGCCAGGCTTGCTGTAGGTCCAATGATGCTTTAGGAAACAGGACATGAAAGTATATCACTGTGGCACAGTCAGGTTTGTCTTATATGGTGATGGGTAGACCCTAGCATGCTAAGATGAGATTTTCATCAGCCTAACAGCACAGAAGCAGTAAGTACACAGCCCTGGCCTTCTTTGACCTGGGAAATTTCTCTTTCCATGAGGACTTCATTGACCACTGAATTGTGGACTCACCTCCAAAAGGAAACAAGGAGGCACCTGGGAGCTGAGTCCACTCATTCACCTGTATTATTGTCTCATACATCCTTTGCTTGTTTGCTATTTCAATTAAAAAAAACTGAGATGGAGACAATTTAAGCTGAGTTCCCTTTGTCATTCTTCCAAACCTGCTAGCCCAGCACAAACGTGAAGGGTCTGGTCTAGCTCAGGTCCTTTATATACTTAACTCTAGCTTCTCCCACAAGCTCGCAGCCCCTGTCATCACCAGTCTGCTAGGTTTTTCCGCTAGGATGTCCCACAACACATCATGCCTGACTTGCCAGTTTCTGTGCCATGTTATTCTCTATTAGAACTTAATTAATGATGCTATCATTTTTCCAGCCACCCAGTCTTAGAACAAAAGTCACATTATCCTCCTCCCTGTCCTCGATCCTTTTGCATTCCAGCAGGCCCCAAGCTAAACTGATTCTTCTGAATCCTTCAGAGAGCTAAGTTACAAGAAGCTGAATTAACTCTGATTAGTTTCAATAGAATCATAATTTGTTCAATGATGTTAAGTAACTCACAGAATGTTTGGGAAAGCAAAAGAATGAGACCAGAGAACCAAGAACAGTTCCCAAAATTGTGCACGCAGCACCCATCCTAGCAGGATGCAACTGCCACTACCTCAAGGCATAGTCACAGCAGCCCACACACAGACCCTCTGGGCCCAGACTGCTGCTGCCAGAACTCCAGAACTATCATTTCTATGTGATGCCTCTGGGAAGTGGGTACAGATCACTCCACTACTGCTATTACTGCTACTGTCTCCCTTACCAGAATGGATCCTATACCATCCTCATCTCTTTATATCACTAATGTTCAGTTTAATGTCTTGGGTGGATGGATCTGATCAGTAGAGCTCAGTCTTCATGACCGAGTCACAGGAGCATTGAAAACATTAAGAAACAGGTTCCGCTGCTATGTGTCTGAGGCAAGTACTAGGTATTCAGCACTCAGTCTAACCCCCTTCTGTCTTCTAAACCTCACTTGCTTAGAAACCCTTACAGTAACACCATTCTGGCCAGGAAAATGGAAGCAGCACGATCTCTTCCACTTTCTCCTCCTTTTTGTCCATTATGAGGCTGGTTCTTGGTAGGGCATTGGTCACATGTATGTTGGTGTTATATTCACATAATACCAAATCTGGAAATAAAAGTGGGAAATATGAAGTTAGCTCACTGACAACTAGGAAGCTGCTGACCTTTAATAGGTACTGGGGTGGCCTACTATTAGGGTGATGCAAAAGTAATTGCAGTTTTTGCTATTCCTTTTAATAGTGAAAACCCACAATGACTTTTGCACCAACCTAATAGATGCAGAATGCAGAGCAGGCATCACCCAGGGTGGTAGTGTTAGAAGATATGGAGGAAAATTCTTCCTAACTTTGGCATCCGCTGTCTCCTTGCTATTTTCAGCCATGTCCTAAAAGAGAAGGATGAACCAGAGTGGAACTACCAATTTGCAAACAGAGATGGAAGGAAACACCACTTTGTTAAAGGAGATGCTTTTTGTCTGAAGCCCACAATCCTAACTCCATTAAGAAACTCACAACATAGGGTCCTGCATATTGAAAGAGATAAGTCCTTGGACTCTGACATGTAATTGTTATAAGCAATGGCTGGGAAGGGGCAGGCCCCCACAGTCGATAGGTCTGCGGCCCCAAGGTTTTCTCAAGCATGTCAAAGGACAGCATAACCTGGTTCCTTGACTGCATTGTTGAGGAACCACCTTTCTCTCCAGACTTCCAGACTTCTTATTGCATGAGATAAATAAGCCCCTAGTTGGTCAACGTTGCTCTTATACATAGTTGATAGTCCTACTGGTGCAGGGCCAACAAGAATGACAAATGTCCATAAACCATCTTATGAAATACCCCTCACATATATTTCTACCATTCTACCCCAGGTGCTTTGCCCCGGGCCAGATCCTTCTGGATCTCAGCTTATAACGAATCTGTTAGTTCCCTGCCTGCTCCTTCATTCTATAATGTGTTTGTCGCCATAACGGATCCTCAGCCCCTTAAAACAATGCCTGACACATAATAGGTAATCTTTACATGTTTGTCGCAGATGGAAGATGAACAGGTGGAAATAGTGCTAGCCAAAGAATCGAAAATTATGCACCAACCCCACCTGGGAAGTTCAGCTGCATAAACTGTATGAAATGACTCTGGTAATACTTCTGGATTTTTGTGGTTTTTAATCTGGAAGAGACATCTATCTGTTGCCTGTCTGATAAAACGTATGTGTAAAAGTCCTTCCAAAATTATAAAGCATTACAAGAGTATTATTTTGGTCATCCATGTAAGAAATTGCGTAGAGCCTCAAATTAAGTTGAACATAAAGCAGTAGCAATTTAGAAAGCATTACCGTCTATATAATCTACTATCAGGTAGAATATTCAGAAAGAATATTGAAAGATATTATAAACATAATCACCATTTAGTTTTCAATGTTAAGACATAACCAAAAGATAATAGTTCAGGAAGCAGAAATGGTATCTGCTACTTATATTGTCATAACATAATATTTACTCTATAATTGTATGATCAATATTTACTCGGTGATTATATAGCTTTTCACATGGTTGCTTCAACCCAATAAAATAAATGAAAAGCAGTTATCTTTATTTTCCCAGGGGCAGATTTGACAAAGATAAACTTTCTGTATGATCTTCCTTATTGGCTTATTTCACCCTGAAAATTACTATTATTTTCAACCCACAGCAGCTTTGGTGGCATAAGCTTTCATTTGTGAACCCCACAGATTTCAAAGTCAATCCCCAGGAGAAAGGGGTTACCCCTTTCTCTGAAATTCCTTCTATCTGCCTGCACTCCCAATATACAGAGCAGTATTTTTCTAGACAAATAATAATGCTTGCATTTTTAAATTTATCACATAATGTGATTGAAGATAAAGAACAAAGTATTTGAGGCTGCCTCCAAATCCCAAATCCCAAAATTCTGAAAGGACTTATACATTTGTGGTTCTCTAAAACTATGTGTCTCACAGATTATGGGAAAAGATGCCTTTAAAACACATTTTTTTTTAAATGTGTTTTTATTTTTTAGCTTTGTGTTGTAAAAATATCCCTGGTAAATTCACTGGAGGTTTATTAAGGGATGTTGGGACCATCATTTACTTTTAGAAGATGAAAGGGTCTGCAAAGTGAAAAACTCAAGTGGCTCCAGAGAGGCACCTTAGAATACAAAATATTTCCAATCTGAAATGTGCCATCATATCAACTGATGCCATATTTATTGTTTGGTATGTATAGTGAAATTTACTACTCTTGAATTTTGGAAGCCATCTGCTCAACTTAAGGCACTTTAAGAATTCTAGAACTAAAGTAACTAAATTTGGATTAACAAAACTGAAAGAAATCTTTTCAAGGGAGGGGAGTTCAGACAAGAAGGAAAAAGAATACTGTAAAGCTTCTATGCACACGAAAACCCAGCTTTGTACTCAGTAGACTTGAATTAAAGGAAAAAAAAATTTAATTGCTTGAGTTTAATTTGGAATATTATTGCATCTTGCTACACTCAATAAATCTACATATTTTATGATCACCCTAATTGTTTCTGTTTATGAGATGGGCAGACTAAAACAGTTCAATATTTGATGAAAAATACAGCCTAATGGCATATATGACATCATGTTTATTGTTGAAATAAGAGCAAATAACATATATACCACTAATGGCCAGTGATTATGTTTCCTTCATATAAAAAGAGCTAACTGGTATTGATCACAGAACTATTTGTATGTTTCAATGGCACTTATCGAAGATATGTGCTTAAAAAGTCTAAAAGTTTTTTCTAAACCAATCTTTTATCACAATAATCACAGCTTAATTAAAGATCTGCAACACCAATGTATCACCTGTATTCCTATAGTCATTTATTTATTACTCATACTCCATTTATTTCCAAAAAGGAAACAAGGCCGAGTAAGAAAAGTTGTACATACACATGCATGTGCGTGCGTGTGTGTGTGTGTGTGTGTGTGTGATGTACACATGTTGAGACAGAGGGAAAAAGGAGATAGTAAGAGGCTATGGAGTTCTGCCTATGAATTGAGTATAGCAAAACAATTATATTTCTTGCAGAAAGGCAAAAAGGGAAGCATAATGATTTATAAAACTTTTACTTTATTAAAAGATTTTAAAGCACAAAAGTGTGTTGCCAGAGGAATTAATAGATAACATGTACAATCACCTAGCACAAACTCTGGCAAATACTAGACTCTATAATATATACTAGTTCATTCATCCACTCATTCAGCAAATACTTATGTGGCAACTACCATGGGCCAGGTATACTCCTGCTAAATGGGAATTCAATATCCAAATAAATTTGTCACCTATATTTTTAGGGAAGAAAAAAGAAAATGTTAATGATTAAACCTCAAATGTAAGTTTACAAAAGACTCAGAGGCTTCCTTATGCCCATCTTTTATAAAAGTCAGAGACATCATGTGAAATCCTGATTCTGTGAAGGCATTTCTACCTAGAGCTGAAGTATTACAGCGCAGACATGAAGGTTTCTAGATCTCTTACTTGACCCAGTGCGACAGCTGAGAGAGTCTATTCTGGAGAAATAGATGCTAGGCATGAAGCCACTGAAGAGAGTTCCCAACATTGATCTTCTGGCCCTTTTCTTGAAGTTCAGTTACTTTGGATTGCTGATTGAAATATCAATTTGCTTTAGATACCAGCAACAGACACGGAAGTGTGATTTAAAGGCCTCCTTACCAGAAATATCTTTCTAGTTGTGAGGTACCTGAAACATGAAACTCTACTATAGGAGATTTATTATAGTGGAATAGAAATCATGTTTTTCAAGCATTCTTTCTGGAATTTCAATTCTGTTACTTCTTATACATAGTTCATTTGCCTTTCTTTGATAGACAAAAGCATGTTTTGCTTCCTATACCATAACGTCAGCACCTAGCACAGTGCCAAGCATATAGAAGGCAGTCCATGAATATTTATACTGTGAACGAATAAGTATGCAATTATCAAAGGTGAAACTCTTTACCAAATGGCAGAGATCCATCCACAGAGTGCCAGGGACAATATGAACATTATTTTGTCAGGTACACCCTTGTCCTAATGGAGACCTATCAATGCACCTTCCAGCAGCATCAAACTGCCTTCAGAAAGGCCATCAGACCTGTTTGGGCACTCAAACACATTTGTCATTAAAGCCCTAGAGCCTGATAATACAAAGCGTGAAAAATATTACCTTTTCCTGGAGAAGCTGAAAGCAGGTATTATCAATCATTTATTTCTACTATAAAACAATTGTCATACAACTCACCCTGAACTTCCATGGGGCCCCTGGAAGTCTGGCCACCAAATGCATTCCTGACCATTAAATCAATTTCCCTGTGAAATGAAATAGTTTGTTCAGATTGCCTTTGTGTTAGACAAGACTAAGAAAGAAAGCGCCAAAAAGTCTAAAACATATTATCCATCTCCTTGCTTAGTGAAAATTAGGGCATCTAATTAAAAGTGAATTTGCCTTCTGTATCCTAAAACCAACTTAAAATAACTCATCATTTAACTACAATTAACAAGTTTTTAAAAAATTTAGTGCCTACTAGGTGCTACGAAGATTTTTACAAAACTAAGAGCTTCTATTTTAAAGGACCTAATAATATGAAGGAGCTATTTCCCACTGTTGTAAGTGACAATGCAAGGAAACAGATGTTTGGGAATGTCTGGTCTCATCAAAAAAATAAGGCAAATCCACAAGAAACAGTCCAATGAGGTAGAAATACACTGTCAAAAGAGAAGTATCAACTATATATTTTATTAATCATCTTTTTTAGGATATTTTGTGACATTTTTAAAAGACACTTAAGCAGAGAGGTAGAATTATTATTTGTATTAAAAATAAAATATGAGGCCAGGCATGGTGGCTCACGCCTGTAATCCCAGCCCTTTGGAAGGCTGAGGCGGGCAGATCACGAGGTCAGGAGATCGAGATCATCCTGGCTAACACCGTGATACCCATCTCTATTAAAAATACAAAAAAAAAAAAAAAAAAACAGCTGGGTGTGGTGGCGGGTGCCTGTAGTCCCAGATACTCACGAGGCTGAGGCAGGAGAATGGTGTGAACCCGGGAGTCGGAGCTTGCAGTGAGCCAAGATCATGCCACTGCACTTCAGCCTGGGCAACAGAGCGAGACTCCGTCTCAAAAAATAAATAAGTAAGTATGCAAATGCTAAAGGCTTAAAATAAAAGATAGCACTGGCTTGCCCCACTACATGGTCTTACATCACAGGGCAGTGACTTTTTCTTGGAGCTAAATTATAATTCTGATCTCCCTATTTCTAAATAATTATGTTAAACTATGTCCTGGTTTGGCAAGTTTAGACTACATCCATTAATTCCCTTTATGGTAGATGAGAATTTAACTCTTGCCCCACTACCGTATTTTCCTTTCCAATTTTCTCAGGCCAGTTATTTCATAACATTTTGTTAAGTGAATTGCTAAGGTTTGAATATGGCTTGTTTGGCCCTGTCAAGTCTTATGTTGAAACTTGACCCCCAGTGTTAGAGGTGGGACCTGGGGGGAGGTGTTCGAATTATGGGGCAGATCCCACATGAATGGCCTGGTGCCTTCCTTAGGGTAATGAGTGTGTTCTTGCTCCATTAGTTCCCATGAGCATTCCAGTAAGAGCTAGTTGTTTAAAGGAGCCTGACACCTTCCCTCTCTCTCTTGCGTCCACTCTCTTGCCATGTGATCGCTGCACAAACTGGCTCTCCTTCTCCTTTTGCCATGAATGGAAGAAGCATGAAGCCCTCACCAAAAACAGATGCTGGTGCCATGTTTCTTATACAACCTGAAGAACCATGAGCCAAATAAACCTCTTTTCTTTATAAATTACAATTACACAGCCTCAGAGATTGCTTTATAACAACACAAACAGACTAAGACATCAGTCATCAATGTTCACTGCAAAGCAATATTAGATAGGTGTGTTACGAGTATACAGTTGACCCTTGAACAACGCAAGGGTTGTTCAAACCCCCAGGCAGTTGAAAATCTGCATATAAATTTCGACACTCCAAAAACTTAACTACTAATAGCTCACTACTGACCAGAAGCCTTACTGATAACATAGTCAACACATATTTTGCATGTTATATGTATTATATACCATATTTTTACAATAAAGTAAGCTAGAGAAAATAAAACATTCTTAAGAAAATCCTAAGGAGGAGAAAATCTGTTTGCCATTCATTAAGTGGAAGTGGATCATCACAAAGGTCTTCATCCTCACAGTGTTCATGTTGAGTAGGCTGAAGAGGGCAAGGAAGAGGGAGGGTTGGTCTTGCTGTCTCAAGGGTGGCAGAGGCTGGAGAAAATCTACATATAAGTGGACCTGTGCAGTTCAAACCCATGTTGTTCAAGAGTCAACTGTATTTCGTTTCTTGTTCAACTTTGTTCTTTCTCTGAATTACAAAACTGGGTAATTTTTCATTTACTTAGTTTTCTATATACCCCATGTCTTGCTGGGGGGTCTAAAATCTCCCTATAATAAATTCTCCAATCAAGAGTCCTAGACTGGTTCCTATTTTTCAATGTGGATTTTTAACTTTCTATTTACTTATTGACTTTCCCCGGCTGGAATAGACTGGTTCCTTTTTTCTAATCTGGACTTTAACTAAAATCAGCTCTATTTTCTTATTGGCTTTCCCCTCCTGTTTTCATGTAGCTTACATCCCTTACTGGAATGTAATCTACATGAAAACAGGAACTTTAGTGCCTAGAACACTGCCCAAACTACACTGGGTACGCAATAGATATATTTTAAAAGAAGGAAGTAATAATCATTTTTTTTCGAAGCAACAGGTCATTCAGACTTTATACAGTTAAAACCATCATAACTATGATAAAACTCAGAAATTGACAAGGCTTATCAGAAATTGTTAAAGTTTTATAGAGAATCTGGAGTATCATAACTAGGATAAAGTCGTTGAAATTAAAACAGAAAATCAAATTAAAAGTAAATAAATAAAAACAAGAAAAGGGCTCAAATGACCCAAGTATAAAGAAATTACTTTCTGAAGGTCATTTCATTCCATTAATTTGGGTACTAGCTTCAAGTTATTTTTTAAAGTTTATTTTATCTATAAAATATATGCTTTCATTAAATGCATCATTACTTTTATGACCCTTGTAATCAATCTCCTTTTTCTCCTTCTAAACATGAGAAACAAATAAGACAGACACAAACATTTATATTGATGAGCTTTTAAAAATACGTGGAGATGGCTTAAGGGAAAAGGAATTAAAGATAGCTTTATGATAAAATCTACATTCAGAGCAGAACTTAAATGACTAAGGATTCTGAGTATATTTCACAGCTCAGAAAGTATTCAATCCAAAGTAAAATGGACCCAGAACAGGGCTTGTATAAAAAAAGAACAGATGAGTAATTAAGGCCTACTTTAAGGCACTAAACTCTTTTCAAAAAGAAAATTGTGATCATGGAATTTTTCTTTCTCATGAATGTAGAGTTTTTTAAAGCCATAAAACAGAGATTGCAATTCAAAGGCTATCTGATTGCACCTGCCTCACAGGCTGGTTTTGTTTGACGCACACAAAGTTTGTTTTTTTTTTTTTTTCATTCTGTTTGGGTTGTTAATTTGAATTTGTTGCCAACATTAAAAAATCAAGCTATTTCACATAAAAATCTGGAATCCTGACATCTCTCAAGAATTCCTAAAGAGTTATGATCAGCTGTACCTGATCAGTGAATACCCCTTAGACAGGCATAATCTCTCATGGTAGCAAGATCACTTCCTCCCAGGCCTTCATATTCATTCATCTTCTTTAAATTAAGTCTCCTACTTGGGCCACTGAGGCTCTGCATTTGCACACACTGTAGGAGAATATCTCATTGCACTTTCAGCTTATTTGAAAAGTCTTATAAATTCAAATCAGGATTACTTTTACTATACACTAAGGTGGTTCCTAAGATGATATCCTTGAATTAGAGACATAATGGTTGATGTCTACAAGCTCAGGTTGGGGAGTCAGGAGGATAATGACACCTTAAAATTTTACCCCTTCCTCCCAAAGGTAAGGCCTCCTCTGGTCACTTTAGCACATGTGTGGGAGATCACTGCTGCAGCTTCTTGCCTCCGGGCAACAGTGTAAACCTTTATAGCACCAAGAGGTATGTCCTGGATTCTCAGAGTATTAGCATGTTAGCTATAAGGAAACACTTCAGTCTCTGCAGGGCACTACCCAATTAGCTTCAAGAGGACAACTGTTTTAACAGCAGTATGGATTTCATTTAATTGTCAAAGCAAATATCAAAAATATTAAGTCCTTCAAACTCTCTATATTACATACCTACTGTCTTTAATAAAAGACAATGTGATTTTTCTCATATTCAGAAATTCCCTTTTCTGCTATGAAACATTCACTGATCCCAATATTCATTAAAACCCATTCTTGACATTTGAAACAAACCTTCTTTAAAGCTAAAGACTAAGTCTCATAACAGCCCTCATTTATTTTTGCATTAATTGGTGGGTAGTTGACTTTAAAAATTGGCTTTAAACTCACATAGAAATTGAATTTTGTAATGGCTTAATGACATTAATGCATATAATTTACAATCCACACAAAAGCTTTTGTCTCTTGTGGTCCCCTTTTTACTTCCCTTGATTCTGCAGTTTTATAATGATAAGCATTATAAAAATGCCCAGACAGCTAAAGAGATACTTCCTGAATCCATATTTGGGTGTGCAAAGGGAAACATGCTGCCAATTAAAAATGCAGTAGAGCCCACTATTGTTGATTTATGACTGTGGAGGACATAACTTTTTCTCATTTGGATTATTCAATTTGGATAACAACCCAGTTGCTATGTGAACTAACTTGATTTTCCCCTTTGATGTGCAATTCTTCTAACACCATCATTTGGCATACTGACTGATGATTGGATAAATTTGCTCGACTTTTACTATGAATCATTTAAATTACCCCTTTGCATAAAGGTCTAAATTTGCTTTGGAGGATGCATAAGGGAATTATTTTAAACACTGTTTTTGTTTTTTTTTTTATGATATTGTCTTACTTTCTGATATTGTCTTTTTTCCCTCTCAAGGTTATTGTCCTTCCCCTTTCACTTTACTAGAGTGCAATAAGACACACCTTCCAAACCGAAGAGACAGAGGGTAGGGAAAGTGGAGCAGCTAGAAATAGAATTCTCCCATCTACCTCTGAAACCTGAGCAATAACATCTCCACCCCTCTGAGGACCTAGACCATTCGATATTCTAGGTTTTCGCTGAATAGGTTGGATCAGAAATTGATCAGATTTTTAATAAAATTATAGCTCCAACAATCCTCAAAGCCTAGAAATTCATATGCTGTGTGCCACAGCAAAGCCCTAAAATCTGTTTCTGATTTCCTAAGAAGAGCCTGGGACACAGAGTCACACCAAAAGCAGTAGAAACCAAGGCCCATCTTCAGGCAGATCTACAAAACCAAAGGATTAGACACTCAATAAACACACAGCTACCATGGAGATCCTTCTCCTCTGAAATTCTATCTGTCAGAAAGTCCTCACCAAAGTCTCTTGGTTAAACAACAGAAGCACATGCATTATATCCAGGAAACTGCTACAAAACAATCGTATATTGCCTGGAAGGATCAAAAATGACATCAGAGGAGATTTTTCCCCTCTCCTATTCAAATTGCCTATGGATTGATTGGACGTTAAGGAACTGTGCTGTCCAATACAGTAGCCACTAGACACATGCAGCTATTAAATACTTAAAACATTTCTGCATTAGTTTGCTGAGCATAATGGCTTCCAGTTTCATCATCCGTGTCCCTGCAAAGGACATGATCTCATTCCTTTTTATGGCTGCATAGTATTCCATGGTGTATAGGTACCACATTTTCTTTATCCAGTCTATAACTGATGGGCATTTGGGTTGATTCCATGTCTTTGCTATTGTGAATAGTGCTGTTTATCCTTAGCAAACTAACACAGGAACAGAAAACCAAACACCGCATGTTCTCACTTATAAATGGGAGCTGAAAAACAAAAACACATGGACACAGGGAAGGAAACAACACACAATGGGGCCTGTCGGGGGAGGGCCAGTGGAGGAAGAGCACCAGAATAAATAGCTAATGCATACTGGGCTTAATACCTAGGTGATGGGTCAGTCCAAACCACTATGGCACGCATTTGCCTATGTAACAAACCTGCACATTCTGCACAAGTGCAGAATGTGTTTATATTGATTACATGCAGCAATGAAATTTTAGATATTTTGGGTTTAGTAAAAATCTGTTATAAAATTATTTTCACCTATTTCTTTTTACTTTTCTAACAGAACTTGGCTTTTTTTTTTTTTTTTTTTGAAACAGGGTCTTGCTCTGTCATCCAGGCTGGAATGCTGACATCATAGCTCACTGCAGCCTCAACCTCCCAGGCTCAAGCAATCCTCCCACCTCAGCCTTCAGCCTCCTGAGTAGCTGTGCCACCATGTCTGGTTAATTTTCGTGTTTTTTTTGTTTTGTTTTGTTTTGTTTGTAAAGATGGGTTTCACCATGTGCCCAGGCTGGTCTCAAACTTCTGAGCTCAAGCAATCTTCCCACCTCAGCCTCCCAAAGTGCTGGGATTACAGGCTAATGTGGCTTTTTTAATGTAGAAAATTTTAAATTACATAATGCAGCACACATTATATGTCTATTGGACAATGCTATAATAAAATATGAATGAACTTTTGCCTTTACCCTCTAGAATCTGAGCATGAGAGAAGATAGAAGAGGGGTAAGGTAGAGAGGTGAACTTGAGGTGGCATCCTAGGAGCTAGAAAAGGTGAGATCCAGGGACCCAGGGCAGTCTGGATGTGCCCTCTTAGTAGCAGAAGTCCTCATGCCAGAGGATCACAGAGGAAGGGACAGGGGGCTAATGGGAACTAAAGAACCATTTTGCCAATGTTCGGAGCTAGGCCAAAGTGTTCTCAGGTTCAGCTGGCAGCAGAAAGATTTCGATAAGCATTCCAAACTTGCAGAAGCATCCTTAATTATTACCATCCTTCTAAATGAGCACTCTTGAGATTTGCCAATCATAAGAAGAATTCTTTGGTTTTGTTGCCTTTACAGAATGGCCTCTAGGTTGAATTTATTCCAAGCATCCGTATGCTAAAAACATATGGAAAAGAGAAAAAAGAAATGTTTTCCAAAGTATTCTCAAATTTTACTTCTAAAAGAAATATTTTCTTATTATAGGATTTTTTTTTCAATGTTTTCTCTTAAACGTTGAATGAAAAAAATAAACTTTGGAATTTTTACCGTACTGATATCGGTGGTAAAAGAGTTTGATTTTTAACTATTAATTATGAAGAATAAAAATGCAATATTTCCTTCTAGGGCTTATGGAGTTAAATATTAAGTTTCTGCACTTGGAGAACTAGAATTCTAAATTTAAAAATGAGACAAGGCAAGAAATGTTGCTTTAAATAACAATGACTAGCCGTAAGTAATGCTACAGAGTAAGAGAAATTTTCTCCTAAGGACCTTACTCCTTCAATTTGCCTTTCTCTGCCCCCAATTAATGCTTTCAGAAATTCTTGTCTCCATTCTCCATTCCCCTTTCCAAAGACTTAGAGACCTTCTCTTGGCCCAACCTCGTATGTATTACAGAAATGAAGTCTGCCAAACTTACTCCAAGGAGATTATTTTGGTAAAAGATGTATCACATAGTCACTTGGATACAAGAGAAGCCTTTCTGGACACCTGTCCTATGACTCCAAACCTACACTCATCCAATCTGCCTCCAGACGATGCTAACTCTATGAACACAAACACGCTGACAGGCAGTCACAGCTCCATGAAATCATATTCATAACGGTGCATGATGATGAGCATAATCACAGTGCTAGAAGATGACGTGAGCATTTATGGATTTGGACTAAGTAGTGTTTTAAAGTCAAAGACCTAAAGGACAGAACCACAAGAGTCCCTATACATAATCATTTCAAGAAACTACAGAATTTAAGCCTGTTTAGTGAAATCAGGATGAATTCTACTATCACTGCTGAAAAACTTTATTCCAGGCAGGATATAAAGCCTCTGATTTCTGCTTTTGCCTAAATCTCAAGAAGTACCTACAATGTTCATGATGGGAGATGTGCGTTCTACCCTCAGGTAACTTGGCAATTAAACTTGAACGTCATTGCTGCCCAATTACTGCCTTCAAATGTGTTCATTTATTTACTTGCCTAATTATTTCCTCAACATTCAAATATCTCAAAATGAAAAGTGAAAAAAAGAAGTGGAATTTGAGTCATATTCACAAGTGAATACTTTAGGCTGAAAAATATGTTCATATATAAAACAGTCAATTAAACTTGTATTCAGTTGAACCAGTGGACTTCATAAGTCACCCTTAGGGTGGACCCTTCTCAGGTAATGGACATCCACGGTGAATGTTATTTTTCATTTTGTGTACAAATGAAACCAAATAGCTTCAAATCCATTAAAAGGGCCAATATTTTATGGTAATATATTGTTAAGAGACATAATCCAAATGCTTCTGAATATAAATTCTCTGTTATTGGTGTCATTAAGTCCTGCATGATTCTAGACTTATTTTCACAATTCTTTTTCTTTTTATATTTTGCTTAAAACACATGAAATTTAAGAAAATCCATCAAGGAGGATATGCAAAGCAAGAGTATGAGGTGTTACACAACCAGAAGACAAGAGCGGAGAGGCAAAAAGAACCAACATGGAACAAGTACAAGCAACAGGATAGCCTGAACAGTTCAAGGGATATGCTGACACTTACATTGCTAAGAAATTTACCATGGTCTGATTTACCCTCCAAGAACAGCAACAGTTAAGGCAAGATCGAACCCTATCACAGTCCCTGATCATTTCTAAAACATGTTTCCCCCGAAAAATGGAAAGAAAGCTGTGCTTCAAAATGCTTACTGATGAAACATCCTCTCTCTCTCTCTCTCTAAGAAAAGAGCTTCACAGGGGGAACAAAGATAAACATACACATACATACGTAATGTATCTATCAGGAAAGAAATCCTATTTTCTCCTTCCCATTTTTTTTTCTTGCTGCACACCCTTAATAGTATCATTTGCTCAGCTTTAATAAACCTTTCAGATATTTTTGTAAACAAAGGTCATCTAACATAAAGATTGGCATAATAATTCTTGAATCTGAAAAGGGTAAAATTCTAGGCCATTCTCCCACAGGACTGTTGTTTCTTAGGTATTGCTTCTCAGCTATTCAATTAAACTACAAGGCAGAAAAGCACCCCATGCAGCACTTAGTCTTGCCCTCCTCCTGCATCCAAGTAAGCCTGGATATGCCAAGTTTCTGAGCAATTGATTCAGAACCAATTTGTGGCAAACAAATGCTCTCCCGCTACTTAGAGTGGAAAGATCTCTCCATGCACTTTTGTCTAGACAGTCTCAACTACAGGAATATAATGTGTTCGCTGGCCCTCCAGTGATTTATTAAATGCCAAATCCATACAGCACAGGCACTAAAGCTTAAGAAATGGAAAAACAGCTTACCCAGTGGACTTGTAATGACTTATTAAGATTATGTTGGCAGCAAGACTTAGACAGTATCAATAAATAATAGTGATCTATCAAACAACTTTGGTTGAAATGGTAATGTTTAGAAATATCCCATTTAAGGTGGGGAAATGCATCCGCTGGGAATTAGTGGCATGGAAAATATTCCCTTGCAGTGATGTGAAAGAATCTCAGGTCCACTACAGCCATCTGCTTGGAATGTCAGTTTCTTTTAAAAAAATAAAAATAAACCCAGAACGAAAACTCAGTTTTGAAGAAGAAAGTTACAAGCCAAAATCTACCCAAGAAAAAACAATGTTTTTTTAACTACAAAAAAAGTACATTTTTCTATTTTTAGTTCATAAATTTAAAAAACAGATGCTTATTATAAAACATAAAATTTTATATAAATATATTATTCTTATATTTATATTTCCATTGATAATCCTATTAAAACTAGACTGCTTCTCAAAAATTCACTAGTCAAATGCTATATGCCAGCAAACATTTCAAATAATTATAATGGAGAAAAAAAGAAGGTGGAAAAAAATGGGTTTTCTGTTAAAAAGAAAAATCTTGTTTGATGATAAAAAAAATACCTTTTGCTAGATGTTTGCTAAATAAAATTTTTCCATGTGATCAGAATCAAGGTATAAAGTTACCAGATATTTATCAATTATCTCAGCTATACAGCAATGAGAAAAAAAATGTAACTGTTCTTTTGCAAACCATAAAACATACTTTTAAAAGGCAGCATATGATATGTGAAACTGACCATTACGGTACTTTCAGCAATACACATTATTCATGAAGCTATTAACTAATTTCTAAATTATATCAATATAAAAAGCACTATTGCTAAGAAAATAGATGTTTATTTACCTTCTGTAGAGGATATTATTCAGAAATAATCTAAAAATCCATTAATCTTTAGAGGAAAAAAACATTCTTTTTAATCAATTTGATGTAGCTGTAGTAATTTCCTCAAAATAATATATGACTGATTTCCTCAAATTGTTTTTTAATATTTACACATTCATAATATCCAAAAATTGTAATGAGCTACTTGACAACTATTAGATACGTACATTATTTCTCTAAAGAAAGTTCTTCAAGTTTTTCCTACAGAAGAAGAAGAGGAAGCTGTGGGAGTGCCGTGAGTACTGTCATGGCCCCGTGCCTCCCGCCCGTCACACTCCATGTTGGAGCAGGCGACCAAAACTGGCCCCCGTGACTTTCTCGAGGGTGTACCAGGTGGCAGGCTTAAGGTAATTTGAAGTTTATTATTTTGCTATTCCTTAAAGAAACCATTTAAGGGGTGGCACTCAATTATGTTAAATGAAACTATTGAGGAAACCAAAATTGAAAAGCCTACCGGGATAAACTTCAGAGCCCACAGCTTCTTCCCTCTTTTCCCACAAAATTAAATTCAACCAAAATGTTAACAAAATTGAATTAGAATTAGAGATTTTTTTTTTTTTTTTTTTTTTTTTGAGACGGAGTCTCACTCTGTGGCCCAGGCTGGTGTGCAGTGGTGCAGTCTCAGCTCACTGTAACCTCCGCCTCCCAGGTTCAAGCAATTCTCCTGCCTCAGCCTCCCGCACCACCAAGCCCGGCTAATTTGGCTAATTTTTTGTAATAGTAGAAATGGGGTTTCACCATGTTGGCCAGGCTGGTCTCGAACTCCTGATCCACTCACCACAGCCTCCCAAAGTGCTGGGATTACAGGTGTGAGCCACTGCGCCCCACATGAGCTTTTAAAACAGGAAAAAATGTTTTAATTCAGGTATTTTAAGTAACATTGGCCAAAACCATTCAGGTATTTTAAGTAAACTTTGGCCAAAGCCAGTGTTTAGTGTTGTTTTTGTTTTTTGTTTTTTGTTTTTCTGCTTTTCACAAAGATTAACATTAGAAAACAATAATTTCAGTTTAATTTTTAGAATTTTAGATTTTAAATTTAAATCGAATTTAAATTTCAATGGGATCAGTGGATGTGCAGTGACAGGAAAAACTATGAGTTGTAGTCCAAAAATATTTTGGATACTTATTAAGAATGACTTCAGTACTGTATTTTTAAGTAACAACCTTCTGCATAATATTACATAATACCAGAAAAACCTATACTTTGATCCTTTTAAGGCAACAACAGGAAAGTTGACGTTCCGGTGGAAATTTGTTATGAATGTTATTTGTTGGTTTACTAATTTTGAATTTTTTTTCTAAAATTTTTCTCTAGAGGCTGAGCTATCCATCAAGATTCTAGAATAACAGATGGACATTGGCCCATGCTGGGGCAAACACATCGCTGTAAAATTTCAGAACACCTGGGACCAAGAAAAGCCAATTTCAAAATGGCATTTCATTTCTCAACAACATTGGTAGAAAGTAATATAACAGTGCCTTCAAAATAAATCCCAACATATAATCCTATTCTTAACCAAAAGGATAATCAGGAGTGAATGTAGAACAAATTCATTTCCACATATGCAAACTCTCATTCCATTTACCATCCAGGTAGTAAGTTTTCTCATGGAGTCCCCACCAAAATATAGGAGTAAACAAAGATAGAGGAGGAACACATGGGACCCCAGAGACAGACAGAAGATCACTCACAGGAAAGCAATGGCAAGGACCCTAGGAGGAAGGAGACGGGAGAAACCCAAGACAGGCTGGACAGCAGGCCCAGAGAAGTGATATGATCCAACAATACCTTGAGTTGAGAATTACACAATGGGAGAAGTTAGAAGGTAAATTAGTGTAAACTAGGTAAATACAAAGAAAATTGAGCAAATCTAAAACCAAGCAATTTTCAATCCAAGAAAACAAAAAATAGGAAGCAAAATGAATGATATTTTAGACGTTACCTGGCTCAACCATGATTAGCATTTGCATGGCCCTCAGAACATAGACAATTAACGAGTGATTAAGCTAAAAGTTAAATGTAACTAAATTTAAAGGTTGCAGCAGGAAGTATTCATGTGTATGGTTAGGGAATATGGTTGCAAGATATAGCAAATAAAAATACAGGGCACCCACTTAAATGTGAATTTCAAACAGTTAATAATTTGGGAGTTTCCAAATATTTTACAGATAGTAGTAGAGGGATGAAAACACCTATATCCTCACATTCCATAGCAGAGAGTCAAAACTAAAAAAGTCAATAAGTAGCATTACAAGCCCAATAAGCAAATAGCAACATATTTGAAATGGGCTGCCTCTGACAAGCAAGAAATTATGACAAGGGGGAATTCAGGTGTTACAGTTTATTATACCAATTATATGTTTTTAACAATTTTGTTCTTTCCATGCACATAGAAGCTGATCCAAACACAAACTAAATTATTTAATAACTCTGAAGCAAATATGACAAAATGTTATAATTTGAAAAAGCATACATAGATGTTTATTGTTTTGTTCTCAGTCTTTTTTCTTGGAAATAATCAGCTATCTAAGGAAATTTCAACAAATATTTAAAGACTAATGCTTTGCAGGGTTTCCATATTATTAAACTATTGGGGATTATTGTGATGAAAATTATGGAATAATTTGTAGTCATGTCTTTTCATGTACTTATTCATTCCACATATATTTATTGTTTACCTATGATGTTGGGGAAGCAGACCAGGTTACAGGAAATCAGTTTGCTAGTCACAAAACAGCAAGTATAGACAGATCAACAATGGAAAATTTCACTCCTCAAGGCAGCTCATGACATGACAAGTCACTCCTCCCTTCCTCAGAGGTCGTACAGGCTCATATATTCTTGAGTACAGAAGTGGCACAGGAACTCCTTAAGGGTAGTAACCCACTTTCATTATCTTTAAGGAACCCTTCCCAGTCTAACACAGCCTCTAAAACAGTATCTGAAGAGGAGCTCACGAAATTTGTTAAAGGAGTAGATGAAATTAATCAATGAGTAAATGACTGAATAAACTATATTTTAGAAGCTGTGACAGTTTTCCATACTGAAAATGGTTTTAAAAATTCAACTAAAAAGCTACTGAAATAACCTTGATGTTATTACTAGTTACTTTATTAAATAATTTTATTTACCATTTCAATAATTGTATTATGTACTTTTAAATACCACAGAGGTTTTATGATCATTTAAATAATTGTATTATATACTTTTAAATATTGCAGAGGTTTTATGACACTAGAATGGAAGAGGAAACAGGGGAGCCAGAGGAGACCTTGAAGAAGCAAACTTCAGAACTTGATGGTACAATAGGGGAGAGGAAGAGAGAATAATCAAAGATGTAGTTCAGAAAGCACTCAGCTCTGGAGCCTGGAAAACAGGCGGTCCTCCTAAGAAAAACGGAAATGTAAAAGAACAGCCAGTTTTGAGGGAAGGTGAGAACTCAGTTTTGTGCATATTAATTTATCTATCGTACCTGGGGCCCAGAAACAGTCACGCCGGAGGCATCTCAAATTTTTAAAAATGTAAATGTGAAAAGCAGACAAGCAGTTCCTGCATTTTGTCATCTCAAATATCATCGATTTGATTTCGTGAAAGTCTCTTTTACACAACTCTATTTGACTTTCTGCCTCCATGAGTTCATTCATCAGGCTCAGCCATCACTTTCAGGGGTTGTGGGGGACTGCAGCCCCGCCCTTAGTAAATCTGGTAAGTCCGGGCTCGGCTCGCCTATGCAGGAGTGCCATCTAGTGGTCAGAGAATGTCACTTCAAGCTATACTACATGAGGAATAAATAGAAGGGGACCTCAGGGACATTCTGCTTTGGTTTCCAATTTCCAGGCGTGCTGTGACCGAAAAAAAAGAAAAATCATTCCATTCATTGCCTAGATATGACTTTATGAGAGCACATCCAGTTACAGTGCCAAAAAGTGAAATCCAACGTCTGCTTTTAACATACTCTTAAATGAGACTGATGTGGTCTAAAGGAGAAAACAGTAAAATCAGCATCGCTTTTTATTTTGAAGTTTTTTATATTTGGCAAAGAATATATTTGTGGCCATAAATATCATTTGGCTATCTTCACATTAAAGCAAAGGTTTTCAAATAACGAACTTGTAAATGTCTCACGTATGAATGGGCCCTTTTTCTTTAAAGTCACGCCCTTCATGTGGTGTTATGTACACACCCGATTCTCTCTGAAAAAAAAGCAGCCGTTTTGCTGCCTGCTGCCCAAAGTCATCCCTTTGTCTCAAAATGTCCAGAATACTTTCTGAAACCTTTAGAGCTATTTATATTTGTGTCTTATCTCCCTCGCTAGGCTTTCAGCTTCTTGGGGCAGAGTCCATTTCTGAATCATGCATTAAAAGCTCCAAACAGCTGATTGCCAGTGTTTCTGACACCAGGGAATCAAAGCCTCCTTTCAAAATTCAATACAAGCTGTGGATTTCCTCGCCAGAAAATATGCACTGTGCACATACATGCAAAATTTTGCTCACACTCTCGGGGACTTCAGTAGCCCCTTGAAGCCCATTAACAAGCTGTTCAGGTTAAGAAACCCTAATCCAAAATAAACTTCTGGAACATAGCCTATTCATATGCTGAAGTATCCTGTATGGGAAAAACAGGCACGGGTGGAGATACAGAGGAAAGCCTACAAAACTTGACTTCCCCTACATTGTCAACTGTACGCCAGAAAAAAAAGAAAAAAAAAAAATCTGTTTCTGCTGATTGAAACAGAAAGAAAAGGCACAGCTCAAACCTGTTGAAATGAATACAATGTGAAAATGCACCATCCAAAGAGCCAGACACACCCAAGACCCCTTCTTGTGCAAGGATACTAAGGAAGGCCTGCCACTTCCCCCAGCCCCACCCTTCAGGGTACTCTGGTGTCCTAGTTATCTGACCTAAGTTTAAAAAGAAAAAAATCTTTCCCCCTGTACTTGGCAATATTCAAATTTTTCCAAAGCGCGCTTGCTTTCTCTCTCTCGCAGACACATACACAAACACACAATTAGATGATGGAAATGTCCAAAGCACAAAAATAGATTTCTTAGCCTAAATCTGATCTGGCCATGGGTTGATTTGGATGGCAAAACTGAGATCTTTTGCTTTTACCTTAAGCCTCCCCCAAATCCCCTTCTCAGACTCAGAGTACTGATAACCTATCCCCAGTTTTGGACCCCTCCTTCCTTCCAAGAAAAGAATGAGACAAGAAAACGCAGTGACATCTGAACCACATGCACAAGAGATCATTCGGATCGATGGGCCCTCCCAGGGAAAGTGAGGAGAGCTATGTTGGCACTTCCCTCAATCCATGTCAGGATGTCGATAAAACCACAGACCCCTCACTACCCGCTCTGCACAACGCTTCCTCCTTTTCTCAAGGAAGTACAAGTGTCTTCTCTCCATAGGACATTTTGATCTTCCACAGTGTGTTTCAATAGGCTTTTAAAATATATATCTATCTTCACAGCAGGGTTCAAATACAAACATCTCATCAGAAGTTAGGCAAATAAAGTTTGGAGAGTTTACAGGAAGAGCATAGCTCCAAACCTCATTCAGCATTTCCGGCATGTGGCAGAGAGAGAAGATACTTACTGAACACAAAAATCGGAGTTCTGAGCCTCAGTGTGGTTCTCAAATAACTGAGGCTGTGTTATAGGAGAGATGGTACAACCTTGGGCAAGAACACTCCAGAAGAAATTCAATTTCCACATCTGATGGGGGGCGAGGTTGGGCCCGATCAATGTCAGCTCTGATGCTGTTAAGTGGATGGTCATCTCAGAAACATGTAAAGCAAAGGAGGTTATGCAGGAGGCAAGAGGAGAGTTGGTGGTCAGCAGATGGGAGCTGGAGAGGGTCAGACACAAACAGGTGCACCCTAGTGTAGACCGGGATGCTCCTGATATAACCTGGAGCAGGGATGGTTGTCAGGATCATCTCTGGCCAGCATGACACTGGCACGCCATCTTGAAACAACATCCAACCAATCCAAGCAGGCACAGAACCACATGCGGGATGCACTGCCAAGGCTCAGGCCAGAAAGGAATGATCAGCTGGAATGATCACAAAGAAAACATGCGTAAACAATGGGAATCTCTCCAGCCTTAATGTTAACATGGGGCTGTGTGCTGAGTTGGTAAGACAGGGCTTCTCAGTCTCAGGACTATTAACACTTTAGGTTCAAAAATTCTTTGTAGTGGGGGGCTTTCCAGTCCGTTTTAGGATATTTAACAACACCCCTGGCCTCTACCCATTAGATGCCTTTTACGCTCCTGTCACCCCCAGTTGTGACAATCAAAGCATCTTCCAACATTGCCGAATGATCCTGGGGGCAAAATTACCCCTGTTGAGAACCACTGTTCACAGAGCGTGTTTCATGGCCACCAGGTGGACTGGAATAATGCTCTGGCTTTTCATAGTGTCTTTCCCTGTGCTCCCTCCTTGACTGTTTGGGCACCCCCCTGTTCTCTTGGCTCTGCCCTCAATTTGCTCTCTGTCCTACGCTTTGGCCTTGCCATTTCTAGCCATCGTTTGCCCCTAGCTTCACCTTTATCTAGGATTTAAGGAACCATGGGCACGCTTTAGATCAATACCTTCTCACCTGAGGCTCAAACACTTCCCCCAAAGCCCCATGGCCAAGATACAGCCACTCCTTCTCTAGAACACAACAGTGTCTCCTGAGACTTGAGCCACAGGACAGGGAATCTGAGGAGCACCAGTTGAAACACAGATATCCGGGAGTCAAAGGAAGGAGCAAAGCTGCTTTATCCTTATTCATAGGGGTCCTAGAAGCTGAGAAAATTCTCATTCCTCTTCCTATATCATCTGCTAGGCAGACAGGGCAATGAGGTGGCCCCTTCCCTATCACCTTCACAAGGTGCTGAAGCAGAGACCGTCTGGAGACTTCCACAGTACTCCTCTCCTCTCTCAAACACCCGAAAAGTCAACCTGCCCCATCCTCTCTGCTCAGAGGAGCTTTGTCCAGCTCCACGTCTGTAGTTTTGCTGTGTGCGGATTAACTTTGCCAATTGCACCATCAGAAACTTCTCTGGGCCACAGAAACAAGGTTCTTGCCCCTCAAAGAAGTTTCAACTACATGGCAACCTATTCTTTTTTGGTAATTTTGACCTGTGATGCGAGTTTATTTATTCAAAGAGCCTTCCTTACTGGGTACTTTTTCTGATGTTTCAAGTAAACATATTCCATATTACCAAAATGCAACCACTTGGTGACTGATGTAACCAGATTCTAGAAGACATGCTTTCTTACTATGATCTCACTTCTTAACCCCCACTCCACTGAAAATGCTCTCTCCTATCTACTCTCAACTTTGCCATTGATTCTGTGATACTGTGAAATTTACTTCTTTCTGCTTCAGTTTCTACATCAATTGAAAAGACAATAACTTTTTCTTCTTTCTCACAGATAGATCTTTAGGTGTTAATAAGATACTATATCAAAAATGCAATAAATTCCACCCAAATATATGTCCACTAAATTAAAAAAAAAAAAAAAATCCTTCCTAGCTTGCTAACAACTAGGGCCTTCAACTCAACTCAATAATGCATTATGTCTTATTCCAGATGGAAAATATACAGACCGTAAAACTGGCGGTGGGCAGTAGGACAAAGATCTTAGCAACCAGAGGTATCAACAGTGTGGGCATATGAATGAGGAGTCACTGGTGAAGCTATTCAAGGAGAAAGTATAATCAATGACAAATGCCAGGTCATATATGGTGTAGCAAGGATTCTGGTGTTGAGTAGAATGTGAAAGTGAGTTACCTCTGAAGTCCTTTGTGCATCTGCAATTCTAGCATGACTTCTCTGGCCACCAATGAATGTTCATCACAATCTAGAATGGGCAATTCATTTACAATGGAAGGTTTAGCTCCTCGGTACAATGCTTTTCTTGTTATTTTAAGATATCTTCTTGGCCATTGGGAGTGAGAGTCACTCTTAGAACTGATTTTTTGTCTTACACTTAGAAGGCCAAGGAAGACTAGTATGAAACCTAAAAAGATAAGTTTTCTCTACTTCCAAATCCTTTCCTGAATAAGTCCTGGTGAGTTTTTGTTCCATCATCATCACTGTCCTTCTGGGGACCAAGGAACCCACTCTCTGAGTCAGGAGTCTTCTGAGATCCCAAGCACATTAATAAGGGCATGTTCATAAGGGTAGCTCAGATGCTTAGTGAGTTCAGGGTACTGGAGAACATCAATTCTGTTTCAGAACTTTCCATTTTCAAGACCTTTTCTCAGCAAAATATCTAGCAAATTAAAAGTATTCTTCCTACTACAAATCTCTTTGCATCTCTGCTATGAACCTATTTCTCCTTAAGGCAATGGTATACCTCCCCTCCTATAAGGGGAGGGTAACATACAAGAAAGTTCAGAGATTAACATTGCAAGAGCTCTCGCCACATATGATTACATCATACAGGAAATTATCCTAATGTCAGAGGATTATCATTCACAGAAGAGTTTGGCACTCTGAGGGTGATAAAGACATGCCTTTAAATAATTATGTGAAAACACTCAGCAAAGAGAAAGAGCGAACTGTTGTGATATCAAACCTGTTAGAAAGCACGCCTTCATTTAACAGTGTAGGTCAGGTCGGAAAGGACCAGAAAAGCTGCAGGTGGCTATCTTCCAAGTGTTAGAAATTATTGGTGCATTTTTCAAAAGCGTGAACTACGTTTTGAAAATAAAAATGCTGCTTCTTTAATTAATAAGATATATTCAGTTATATGCAGCCTTTCACCAGACCTTTAAGTACTCTATTTTTTTTCATCTTATTATCAGACTACAGAGAGAATAGTGGTAAGCTGATAAAATGCTCTGTGGAATTTAGTATTCTTTTATCTGTCCTTCCCTGGCCTTCAGTTTACTCAATTTTTTGTCTCTCAATAGTTTAATTACATGTGAAAAGACTCCCAATAACATACTTGTGTTATAGCATATTAGAATTAAATGAGGGGAAAACTTTTCATTATGTGGTTTTATTGTTGTTCATTTGTACATTCATTTGACAATACTGACTCCAGCTGCTGTGTGTTCTCTTAGGCTCCATGTATTTTATATCCCAGAGCTCCATCCAGGAAGCTACATAATTAAAAGAGTAGCTTATTTTTCTCATACTATATAGAGATAATATAATTTCAACAGATTCTATTTTCATCCGTTATGAAGCTGCCTAAACTTAAGGATACTATTCTCTTTATGAATGAACTGACTCTTAACATTTCGGTACCCAGTCAGGCATATATGTTAACAAACATCAAAATTAAATGAAAATCATCGGTCAGACAAACCTATTATGTATGAAGTTAACTATTATAGATGAAAACAAAATCTAACCTAGTCAATGATTTAAGGAATTATTCTCACTTTATTAAAGCACACACACAAACCGGCTAAATTCTTGGGAGAGTTTAACTCTGAGTTTAGCCATTCAAGCAACAGTTTTCCTCACCATAAACTGGAACCTTATTCCGAGTAAGATTGTAAGAGGGACTAAGTCTTAAAGGAAGGCCGTCAGAAAGTTACTTTTATACTGGAAATAGTCCATCCCTATTCTGAAATAGTTTTGCCCTTATGACTCCACTCCCGAGGCAGGCTTTTCTGGCATAAGTAAATTTAGCTTTATTTCTGGAACAAGTACTCTTTCTTCATAAGTGTCATACAGAGCTCGGTTGATTTAGCTTTCTGTCTTCTTTATACCAGCCTTAGCAAGTTTCAAAATATATGGCCATTCAAAGCAAGTTGCATTGCAAGCTTTCCTCATTTGTTTTCACTTATCAAAAAGTTAGAAGAACTATGTGAAACCAGAGTTATTCGGGCACGCTAAGTCAAGGTCAGGATTCACTAGTTAACCTGTTTTTAATGCAGATAACATGCAAATTCCCAATCAAGAAATTAGGCCAGAACTTGTAGATTGGGAAATGTTCACTACAACTGAAAGTACATGAACCCCAAAGGTCTCTCAGCAAGGAATTGAAGGGATAAAACCATACACACCCAAAGTTTCCAAATGACTGCCTGCCTTGAAGATTTTAAATATGCTGTTTTAGCAAGGAGATTTTAATTTATGCTGGTAATATCTACTAGTAAAGCAAAAGGTTACCATTAAGGTCACTGCAAAGCAAATGCTTTTATTTCTTGAGTATTTTAAGTTTTGCTTCCTGACATGATTTTTATATATGTCTGTGTCTAGGTTTTATGTCTGCCTTTGTATATCTGTGGAATGCCAGTTCTTTTTCACAAAGGCTCTGGCTGATGTCGTTCATGACATTCTGTGGTGGAGATTTATTCCCTGACCTTATACTTTGGAAAGGACAGCCTGAAATACTCAAGAAATTGTGGGCCTTAGTAGATTATACTATGAGCTATTTCTCTTCCCCAGAGAAAGTATTACCAACCAAAGCAGAGGCCAAAAGAGGAACTCTTCTGATTGCCAGTATCCTTGCAAAGAGCCGTTTGGGCAGGATGCTGGTTTAGATTTTAGTTTGAGGCTAAGATGGTAGTCATGATACAGGGATAGTGCTTTGGCAACTTTTCATCCATTGTTGAAACTGTGTGATACCTTGGAAGACAGTGAATCTAAAAAGGCATCAGCATGTAAAATTAACAGCTGGTGCCAAAAATCACAGTAATACCTTGTTTGACTTTTGAAAAATATTACAAGTGAAGAAATTCCTCCCAAAAAGTTTCTAAATTGCACTCAAACTGAATTCTTAAGACCTACTTCATGTTTAACATGTTTTGACACTCTAGTTGCATGCTGATATACAGATAGCCTGCTACCTACTACACCACAAGTCAGATTAAAGAATAGGATCCATATTGGCTAACTGACTAAGGCGGCTAGGAATTGTGTTTATTTTTAATTCATTGACTGTGTACTGCTTTGTGATGATGTTTTAACATCAACATAAAAATTGCACCATTTAATTTTCATGGTGCAGTGTCTTCCTTAACATTTTTCCAACAACTAGTTACTAAGCACCTTCTGTGAGCCACATACTGTGTTAAGTACTAGAGAGGCATTGGAGTCTGCAAAGCGGGGATTTTAAAACTCTCTGACAAAATCAAATGCTTAGAGTTAAAACAGATAATCTAAACTACAAATTCAACCCTAAATTAGTATGGCGTATGCCACTCTACTCCCACTCCTTCACATCCCCCAAGGACAGCCTCTGCATTTACATCCTGTGAAGGGGATGATCACAAAGGAAAATCACCCATCATCATGTGTGCCCTCATCACTCTTCATCACATGTGCCCTCAGCACTCCTCACGCACTGGGTGCAAATGCAGCTGCAGCTTTAACTGCTCCCTAACACGTTACCAATACCCAAATCCAGCTCTGTGCTGGCCCCTCTCATGAGCTTCAGACTTACACATCCAACTGCCTCCTGGTATTCTACAGAAAGCTCACCCTACATGGTCTAAAACTGAACTGACTATTTGACCTACAAACCTAATTCCCCTCCAAAGGAGCTCATCTCATTGAACTTGCCACCAGCAGCACAGTTAGGGCCAGAAGTGTGAGTCATCCTCCATACGATTCCCTTTCTCTCTCCATCTCTCTCTCTCTTTTTCTCTCCCCCTCTCTCTCTCTCTACCTCCCTCCTTCCCTCCCTCCCCCCCGTCTCTCTCTCTCTCTCTCACACACACACACATACACACACACACACACAAACACACTCCACACTCAGTTACCATGCTATCAGTTCTGATGATGGGGTCTTTCAATGTAAACAGAGGAGCTCTTGTTCTGGATTCATCATTTCAGTGTAGGAGTCTGGAGTCAGAGCTGTCGGGGCTAATGTCTTTCTTTAATTCTATGATGCTATCAAATGTAAGACCCATGTTCATCTCAGCAACATTAAATTGCAGGGGAGGATATGCACTATTTACAATCAAGGACATACTGCATTTCTTTCCTTTTGTTTTCCAGGAGAATACCCTTTTATAGCGTTATATCTTTTTGGCTTTCTGTATTTATTAAACATAGAGCTAAGTGGGGCTCTCTTGTCTTGGACCACATTGGTGTCCCATTTTTACTAGCTGAAGGTAGGATTTATATGATTAATTTATTCATGGAGGACATAGGTGAGAACTAAAATTGCAATCAGAATATTGAGTAAAACCTGGATAAGTCTGAGAAATTCTGCAGCAGAAGATACTGAGAGCTGACAAAAGAAGGATGAACTTAGAACACAGATGTCCCTCACTGTCTTTATGATAAAGACTTGACTACTTATGACAGATATAGGTTATTCTAATCATGGGAAGAAAATATGAAACAAACTGAAGAAGAGTGGCAGCATGCAGTGCAATAAAACTTGGATGTTATTTTTAATACTATTAGTATTATTATTATTATTTTTACGGAGATGGAGTCTCGCTTTGTCGCCCAGGCTGGAGTGCAGTGGTGCAATCTCAGCTCACTGCAACCTCCACCTCCTGGGTTCAAGCAATTCTCCTACCTCAGCCTCCTGAGTAGCTGGGATTACAGGCACACGCCACCACACCTGGCTAATTTTTTGTATTTTAGTAGAGACAGGGTTTCACCGTGTTGCCCAGTCTGGTCTTAAACTCCTGGACTCAGGCAATCCGCCCACCTTGGCCTCCCAAAGTGCTAGGATTACAGGCGTGAGCCACCGTGCCTGGCCTTTTAATATTATTAATAATATAGAAGATGTGGTTAAACCCTGATAAAAATGTAATCCATTCGAGCTGGACTAGAGACAAAACCTTGCTCCTATGCCACCGTTGATACAGCTGAATAAAAATATGAACCAAACAGGACTCTGTCTTCTTTTCCCTTTCCATCTCCCCCTCCCCCAGGATTCCAGAGGACTACAGAAGAGCCTGCTGATGACATTAGCAAATTTTATTTCCAAAGCCTTTATCAAGCTGTCCCTGCTTCCCAATGGCTCTCCACTAGCTGGAACTCTAGTCTAAATTGTGACTATTTGTCTGTCACCTGCACTTCTGCTAGTCTTGCAATAGGTTTCCCTGCTTCCAGTCTCTCTTCTCGCAAATCAGTTCTCTTTACTTTTGCACTCATCACAAATTGTAAATACACATATATATTTCTTTACTTTCCTATGATCTTTACTTCCAATGCTTGTCTGTAAGTTCCATGAGGGTCTATGTATAATTCGGCAGCATTACAAAGCTTTAAATATGCGAGCTAAATGAATACATGAAGAACACTATCAACATGGTCTTTCTTAGACAAGGTTCTTAGCTATTTTTGTGGCAGTTTCATCATGTATAAATAAGGATCACAATACTGTCTACCTCAAAAGTTGTTAGGGTGATTCATAAAACAAAATTGATATATGTAAAACAGTTAAACGGCATCTGCCACATTGAACGAATTCACTGAGGTACAACTATTCTAACCTATAATATTGCTGTTATCATCATTTAACTCCCCATAAAATGATACCTCTTGTTTCAAGTGACCTTGGCAAGGTATGTCAAATCCAGCATGGTGAGGTACAGGAACGATTCAGGGAATTCCACCTTCCCGCTTTACAGAACCACCTGAATTCTTTTTCTCACCTCCATGCCTTGGTGAGAACAGCTTTCCTCTTCTTCTCTGGCTATTTAATCTCTACTCATTATTCAAGAATATCTTCAGGCATTCTTCTTCTAGGAGGACCGCTATAAGAAGGGCACTATACATATTGTAAATGTTCCTCAAATACACATTTAACTAAAAAAAAAAATGTCATTTTGGATGTTCTTGATCTTCTGCTAACAGACAAACATCACAGCAATGCCAAAAATTTTTTTCAAATACAGTATTAGTCACACCTCTTACTAACATGGTCTGGACATCCTTGTAAGGTGTTTGGCTCTCACTTCCCTTTCATCCTTGTCCCTCACTTTTACCTGTCCATCTCTACCACATAACAGAAATGTTATTGGTTATTGCTAACTCAAAGCATCTTAGCCATCTCTTTCTTGCTTTACCTCTAATGAATGCCTTTAAGCTATAAGCTTCCACTGAAATGCAATTTCTCCAAAAAAGACAGTTCCCTTCTTATTGGAAACTCTTGTAACTTCTGCCTAGAAAACATTTATTTACACCTTGCTATAAATGAATGATGGAGAGTGGCAATTATATTCAACTTAGCAGTGCCAGCTGAAAGTGTTCTGTCTCCAGGGAAGGCACAGCCCTGGGGGATCCAATCCTACTTGGAGTCAAGAAAATAGAACGGAAAGGTTCAAGTCTTCAACAGACATTATAATAGCCAAAACAAAAGAATGAAACAAATTGAAGAGAGACAATTTAAGAGAAGTGCAGGAGAATCCAAAGACACAACTGCAAAGGTGAAACCAGTCAAACCACCTCTTTCTAGACCAACTCCTTCATTTGAGCCAAAACATTAAATAAATGGAAAAATTGTGTTATAAACATGACTAGAAAAATATTATGTTACAGACACAGTCAAAGTAAGTCTCTAAGTCACATGTGATAGAAAAACTAACAAGCAACCTTGGGGAAACAGAAAGATATAGTAAGAGTGTTTAAATTGCAAACTATATTCATTTATGCAATCAAGTCAATAACAATGTCAATGTACATAATTTCCTTCCAGCTCTGTCTTCTGTGAGCCCCTTTTCATCATCCTTGGGTTTCTCCATTCTCTTCACAATCTCATTCACAATATAAAAACAATAAGGACTTAGTGCAGTTACAAGAATAATGGAATATTTTCCAACATGTTAATATTATACAAAATGGTTACCCTATACAGCATCTATTGTTCTAATTGGAACCAAATTTCCAAATAAGTGTACACATATCACTAAGCAACCCATCTAACTTTTCATTTCTTGGTTCCATTTTCATAATAAGAGAAGCATATTTTCTTATTTCAATTTTTAAATAAACATTTTTCCCTGGAAAGTATTTTTAAACAAGTAAGTCAATACATTCTAGACAGAGGAATTACAACTATGACTCAGGGCTATGGAAGAAGTTTCCCATAATAAATTATGATGATTAGTGCTCGTAGACAAAGTGCTTCAGCTCCCATAGCAAAGTCTTCCCCGCTCCTTTCATTAATCAGACTGCTTACCTGGCTTTACCATTAGTACTAGGCCTTTCAATGTGGTGCCTGAACCAACTAATATATAATTTAAATCAGAAGCACATTTAAAGTTCTCCCAGAGTACCCTATAGTGACGAGGGTGAAAGAACTCAAGGACTTAATCCTGTATTAATTCCATAAGTTTGTTTGTAAAAGTAATTGATTATCACTGGCAGTAATAAGTTTTTTGAAGCAAAAGCTACCTTTTTTCCTTTTCAATGTCCCTTTTTGCATGCAAGATAGTATTATCTATAGAGTTTAATGATCGATAGCCACGGGATGAAAAATATCTTTTTTGCATGCAAGATAGTATTATCTACAGAGTTTAATGATCGATAGCCATGGGATGAAAAATATCTTTCTAAACCTACATCAACACTGCTTGAAAGATTTTTCTTGAGTTTTTCTATCATATCAACTTCTCAATATTGGTGTTAACAAAGGATAAAACTTACGAAAATCCTGAAACATATTAGATAGTAAGTTAAACTAGGTAAACTACTACTAGCTCCATATTCACTGATTTCATGAATGGAGAAGAGAATGACAAAGACCCACTCATCATTTTCCCACATGACCTGCAGGTACATGTGTCCCCAAGACATCCATATAGACTCCAGTGACAATCTACTTGCCAGGAATGAAACTGAAAATAAAGGACTTTGTTTGAAAGGTGTCAGGCACTGTCAACTTCTGATAATAGTCTTTGATCATCCTTATTTCAATTCTCACTGTAGCCAAATTGCCACTTGCAGTGATTTAGATTCCTACCGCCATGTTAAAATGATTGTCCCAAACTATTCGTTCATAAACTTGGGTATATGTGACAATCTTCCCTTGGATTTACTCTGCTCAGAAAAATAATTTTATGCATGACTTTTAACCCAGGAGACATACACACCTCTACCCCCAATACTCTCTCTCTCACACACACACACACACACACACACACTCTCTCTCTCTCTCTCTCTCTCGTTTTTGTGAAGAACCTTAATTTTTTTCACTTTCTGATGACAACGTGTCTTAGGAGAGCCTGGACTCCTTTGCATGCTTGGGAGATGATCATAACAGGTGGTGAGGAGATAAAGCTGAGCTAGTCTAATCATAACTGGTCGTGATCATTCCATTCCCCTTCCTAGTGACTGAGTTTTAGATGGTCATCTGATACAATTAGGGCAAAAGCAACATTAAGGGGGATTGCACAGGGGAGTTCTGGGGACATTTTTCCTTACTTCCATAGCTGGATATATTCCAGAAAATGATTCTTCTTTCTGCCTTTGGGTTCGTAGTGATGCTAGGAGATGCTGCAGCCATCTTAAAGCAATGAGGATCAAGTCGGAGGGTAAGTACCAATACACTGAGGACGGCGGAAAGATGGAAAAATCTAGATTCTTGATGACATTGACCTGTTCAGTTATTTGATCTTGGAACCACTTTACCTCAGGGCTTCTGCTTATGTGAGATAATAAATAATAAATTATTTGAGCCTATTTTGTTATAATAAACTTATTTGCAGTTAAAAGTGTCTTATCTGATACCACAACCAGGTTGTTTGCTCAATACCTTCCAAAGACACCATTTTCCCAGAGCAAAGGGACCTATACAAATGTAAAAAAAAAAAAGTACAAATTGAATCAAATAATCAGAACAATCTCATATGCTTACTTTTATGCTAAATATAATAACTCCACTTGTCCTTGTAATTTTATGTGAAGATATAAGAATTCTCTCAAGTATATACATAGCAAGCAACTATTTGCAGCACACAGTACAACATGGAGATTAGGGCGCTGGATTCAAGCAAACAGAAATTTAGTCCTTGATCTGCCTCTTCCTAGCTATGTAACTTAGGCAAACAATATAATCTCCCTCGCCTTCAGTTTCTTTATCAGTATAGTACTGAAAATGATAGTACTTACGTCTCTGGGTTGATGTTGTCATGATGAGCAAATCATGTACCTAGCTTAGCACTTGGCATATAATCATGATTCGATAAATATTGGCTACAAAAATAGTACAATATATGAAAATACCAATATTACAAAGAAATAAGAGTTTAGATCTTCAACATATTAAAAATATCAACCTACAAAGCACAGCTATATGTTTTTGTGCTGCTAATGTTACTAAGAAATAAAAAAGTCAAAGCAACTGCAGGAGGACTTAGAAAGAAGTCTAAGTCTCAGTTTTCCTTTCAAAAGAGCAAGATCAGATTCAATTAAATGAGAATTATTCAGGTAACACTATGCTAGCTTTATTTATAGGTAATATTCTTACCTTACTCTGTTTTGTGTTGCTATAACAGAACAACACAGACTGGGTAATTTAAAAGATAAATAAATTTATTTCACACAATTGTGGATAATGGGAAGCTCAATATTAAGGTACCAGCATCTTGTGAGATGATCTTCTTTCTATGTCATCCCACGGCAGAAGGCAGAAGGGAAAAAGAATGCAAGAGAGGGCTGGGAAGAGGGGCAAACCCATCCTTTTATCAGGAACCCACTCCCACAACGATGAGCCCATCCCTCTGCGGTATTAATTCTCTAATAAGAAGTCTTACTGGGTCTCACTCCCCAATACTGTTGCATTGAGAATTAAATTTCCAACGCATGAACTTTGGCAGACACATTCAAACCATAGAATTCCACCCCAGCTCCCCAAATTTATGTCCTTCTAACAATGCAAAATACCCTCATACTATCCCAAGAGTCCCAAAAGTCTTAACTCACTCCGGCATCGACTCAAAAATTCAAAGTCCAGAGTGCCATCTAAATCAGATATGGGTGAGACTCAAGGCACAATTCATCCTGAGGCAACTCTCTCTCTAGCTGTGAGCCTATGAAGTTAGCAAATTACATACTTCCAAAAAAACAATGATAGAACAGGTTTAGAATAAATATTATCATTCTAAAATGGAGGAATAAGCAGGAAGAAATAAATAACTCATCCCAAGTAAGTCCAAAACCCAACTGGAAGAACAACATTAAGTCTGAAAGCTCCAGAATAATCTCCTTGGACTCAATGCTCCACATCCTGGGCACACTGGTGTGGGGGCTAAACTCCCAAAACCTCAGACCAGCCCTGCTCCTATGACTTTGCTGGGTTCAATCCACCCAGCAGCTCTTCTGAGTTGGAGTCACACTTTTTTATTCCTCATAAAGTCAGACTGAAAGTTTTCCAAATCTTTCCATTCTGTTTCCATTTTAACTATAAATTCTGTCTTTAAATTATGTCTCTCTTCTCATGTCTTACTATAAGCATTTAAAAGTAGCCACATAGCTCTGTCAATATTTTGCTTTGAAGTGTTCTGCCACCAGATATCCTAGTTCATTGCTCTTAAGTTCTGCCTTCCATAAAGTCCTCAGACCTGAACACAATTCAGCCAAGTTCTTTGCTGCTTTGTTCAAGGATGACCTTTCCTCCAGTTTCCAGTGCCTTCTTGTTCCACATTTCAATCTAAGATCTCATCATAATGGCCTTTACTGTCCATATTTCTACAAAGATTCTGACTACAACCACTTAAATCATCCCTAAGACAGGTTTTCCCTATAGCTCTTATCTTCTGAGCCTTCATCAGAATTAATCTTAGTGCTCTGTTCACAGCATTCTAGGCTTTTTTCAGCTCCTCTGAATTCTTCTAGCCTCTATTTACTACCAGTCCCAAAGCCGCTTCCACATTTTCAGGTATTTATAATAGCAACAGCCCCATTTCTTGGTACTCAATTTTCTGTCTTAGTCTGCTTTGTGTTGCTATTACAGAAAAACACTCACAGGATAACTTTAAAAGAAAACGAATTTATTCCTCACAGTCAGTCCTGGAGGCTGGGAAGTTCAATATCAAGGTGCCAGCATCTTGTGAGAGCCTTCTTACTACAATACACCATGAGAGAATAAGCAGAAAGAAATGAACAACTGGTCTCAAGTTATTCTTTGTCAAAGGGGACGAACGTGTGACAGAGAGTGGGGAAGGGGGCCAAAAAAGTCATTTTAGCAGGGACTCACTCCCAAGGTAACTAACCCACTTCTGGAATAACAGCATTAATCCTCTAACAAGAGGTGGTCTAATAACCTCTTATTAAGTCCCACCTCCCAACACTTGCATTGGAGATTGTTTCCAACACATGCACTTTGGATGATACACTCAAACCATAACAGTGCTTCCTCATTTTTAAAAAATAGGATTGTATCTAAAACCCATTGTGTAAAACTTAACACAGTACATGAAAAATATAATGCATACTCTGCAACTTTATTTAAACACATGAATCAAAGTGGTTGAGTATCAGAAATACTCAAACACATTCAAATGAGGGCTCTCCTTTTAACTTTAGAAGTAATCTCTGGCTGCCTCTTAGAAACAAAGATGAAAATCATGATGAATTCAAATTAGAGAAATAGAATTCAAAACACAGAAATAAAAGAAATACATTTATAATAATCACTGTTGTATACTTGCCAAAACCTATTAAACTGTAGAGACAGAGAAAAATAGTATTCAATTGTTAAGGACTCTGAACAATGATTATGGATTGTTGACAATAAATACATATATGTAAGGAAGTAAATACAATGAACAGATTCTTAAATTAGAATCTGATGTAGACATATATTAACAATAATTATTCATATTTTTAAATATTTTGCTCTAATACTTCAAATCATTCAACAAATATGTATTCAATACCTCTCAGATATCAGACCATATAGTTTCCAGACACTACAGATGAATAAAGCATGACCCTTCCTCAAGGAAATCACAGTACACTTAGGGGGGCAGATACGTGCTATAATATGCTTATGTTCACAGTATTACAGAAGATGTTTATGGCAATGAAATTTGAAGATTTAAGAGTATGTCTAGTTTACCAATAATGACAGCAAAATAATTGCTCTAGGTAATGATAGTATCTACAAACAGATATGTAAACAAACATTAATGGATGTACTAGGTAATTAGTTCCTGGACCATTAACTAGCACCTGAGACCTGTGTATGGGTCTTCCTTACTGAACCCCTGAAGCCAGTTTCACACATCTCTTTAACTCTTGCAGTGCCTGGTTTGATGCTGTACTTACACCGGGCACTCGATGTCCCTTGACTGAATTTGGTATAACATTCTGAAAGCCCATTTGTTTTTTTATTGAGGCAGTGTAACATGGACATGCTCTGTTTAAACAAAGGCCCTGCCATCTGGATATCCCACTTATTAAGTGGGAGTGGGCCCCTGTCATGTAAACTCATTGCTCTTGAGTTCCTTCATTTTTAAAACAGAATGCTCTACCGACCTCCCAGGGTGGTAATGAAGATGAAGATGGTATATGAATTTTCTGGCAAATAGTAGACACTCAATAAATGTTATTGCCTTTTTCCTTTTCTTCATCCTCTCCCCTCCCAATTCTATAAGCAAATATGACCAAAAATTTGCTTCAATTAATATATACAAGGGACAATTAACAATAACTAAGTACTTCTGAGCCTGCTTGGGTTACTGTTAATATTTTCACATCAAACATATTAAGGGTAGGTAGAATTATTTTACATCTTATATTTACTTTATTAAATTATGGATTACAAATTATTTAGAAATAAGGCAAAACTATTTTGTTGAAGGAAATTATTGCACATGCAAATAGGACTAACATTTCTGTTGCTAGAATAAATATCTTTTTATAGGGCTTAAGCTGATTTTTTTATAGCCCAGAATCTAACAATGAATATTAATTACAGAAAATCTTATTAAAGAACTCACATGCCTCTGTGCCTGAAGAATTCTAAGTTTGAAGCCATTTTTACCCCAGTCATAGCAAATAGATGCAGGCTGAATGCACCCAATCTCTGATCTCAGAAGCTAAGTAGGGTCAGGCCAGATGGAAAATAGATGTGGGCTGAGGGTCTAAAAGAAATATGTGTGCCTATGCCTGGCAAGCTGCACTCTTTTGGGTCCATTTCAGTCGGCAGTGTTTGGACTTGGTGTCACGCTTGTGATACCTCCTCCACAAAGCTGCCCCCAAATTCCTAGGGAGAGTTAGGCATAATAATATCAATGACTTCACAGAGGAAACACACACACATTGGATAAGTGTTCTTGGCCACTAGGCTTAGACATCCATGAACACTTTCTCACGTGATTCTCACAACGAACTTATGAAGCTTGCACTATTGCCTGATTTACACAATAGGAAACTGAGGCTCTGAGGTTACTTTCTCAAGGTTACAAATCCAAGTCTATTGGATGGCAAAGACTGTTGTATTATTCAAGGTTCTTCAGAGAAACAGAACCAGAAGGATATATACAGATATATAAGAAGAGATTTACTTCAGGAACTGGTTCACTTGATTATGGAAGCCAAGAAGTCCCATGGTCTGCCATCTGCAAGCTGGAAAACCAAGAAAACCGGTGAAATAATTCTGTTTGAGACCAAAGGTCTGAGGATGGGGAGAATTTGCCCTTTTCTGCACCTTTTTGCACTATCCAGCCCCTCAATAGATTCGATGATGCTGCATTGAGGAGGGCGATCTACTCATTCAAATACAGTGATTATGGAAGCCAACAAGTCCCATGATCTTCTTAACTCACTTGATTATGATCTGTCTACCTATTCAAATAGATGACTAGTTGCTCTAAATATGAATCTCTCCCAGAAACACCCTCACAGACACACACAGATATAATGTTGTACCAGCTATCTGGGCATCCCCTAACATATTAGTTGACACTTACAATTCATTACCACAGCTTTATTTCTAACCAAATATCATTTTGTCCCCTTGTTTACCTTCTGGAGATTTTTAGAACAAGGCCCTTAAGACAGCCTGTCACAAACTGCTGATTACCCATATTCCTGGAGTAACAAGGATTGTGCCTCAATGTAATCTGGCTACCCACATTGCTTAAGCCCATTGACACTTTTTGTGGCAAGATTTTCTAGAAGGAGGAAGCAGTGCATTGATTTGCTTTCTGGTGCATGTTCCTTATTGCCTGAGACCACTTTGACTAGTTGCTCTAAAATTTTGCCCTGTGTGCCTGCCTTCCTCCCTGCTGTGTCATGGCGCTTAACTTCTCCGTTTGTTTGCCTCTGAAGCTAGACTACGGACTCCTTGTGAGCAGGGATTTGAGCTGGCTTTGTTCCTCCGGAGCCACTACCATTCAATTAGAAAAGGCATGTGAGGTAAAACCTACTTGCCATCCCTGTGCTTGAGGGTTTTCTGGGGGCACCTTCGGGGCACCTCTAGAGTGTTGTCCAAACAGCAGGTAGTGAATGAGGACAACTGGATTAACAGACATCTTGGAGAGTCCCACAGTAATGGCATCAAGGGTCCTTGTCAGGTTGCCCCAAGGAAAATGTTAAAAATTAAAAACTGCTGCTTCTGGATTCTACTGAAAGTCGCACGTGGCAGCTCACAATGAACTAAATACTTAACTGGGTAATATTTAATCCTACATACACCTTCCCTGAAGTCTGGGGAAAAGCATCAAGTCAGCTAGGGAGGGACTTTTTAAACCAAAGCTGATAATGTTTTCTCAACCAACCAACTAATTGCCTAGTTTTTTTTACAGCAGACTTGTGTGGTAGGGGGCGGGGTGGGTTGGGAGGAAAGGGAGTGGGCAGCAAAATACCTACACTGTCTTAACAGTTGAATTTCCACCTGCACCTCACTCTGCATACTGATACACTCTGCTGCCCTCTGAGAGGATTCGGGGACCACACAGTTCATTTTAATTTAACAAACAGGTTTTGTTTGCCTTCCTTTGACTGCGAACTCTGCTAGGAACTGAGAAATAAAGGATAATTATGTGTGGATCCTGCAGTTTGGAACATTGCAGCTTAATGGATGAACAGGTCATTTTAACATAATATGTTAACTGGTGTGAGAAATGCATGCCGAGAGTGGGGGGACATGTTGCCTAAGTGGAGTTGTGCAGAAGAGATGAGAGTAAGTCACACAAAGAAGAGGAAAAGAGAATGCTAGAAAGAGGGAACAGCATGAGCAAAGGCACAAGGTCAGCAAAGTGTATGTGTAGTTCAGAAAACCAGGCATTTCCTATCAACAGAATCAAAGATAGAAGATGGCATAATATGAGACTGGAGGGGTGGGCACAAGGAAAGATAGATGGACTCTGTCACCCTGAGGAGGTGAGGCTTAACTTCATCCTGTGGTTGAAGACCAGCCTTTAGGATACATAGGAGAAAGAGAGGAGCCAGATTATATCTGCATTTTCAACAGACCATTCTGGCAACCAGGAGACCATTAGGAGGCTGCAATCCCAGAAACAGATGATAAGCAGAAATTGAGATTGAACAGAGGAATATTTAGGAGAACCTGGGAGGATCTAGTGGCTGACTGAAGGAGAGGTGAGCAAGATAGTAGTATCCATATGGGCCATAGTCGTGTCATTGACTGAACAGAACACTGGGCCAAGGGAAGGAAGTCTGATCATAGAGCAGGCTTGGCCAAGAGCAGGGGAGCCCATGCGTGCTGTTTTGAACATATTAGTTAAAGGGATATGCAGGAAAATGTCTACCCGGCAGATTTACATAGGATACTGAAGCTTAAGACAGGAGAAATAGCTTTGAGCATAATTGGCATATAGACCAGAGCCTGCCAGATATGGGCCAAATCCGGGCTGAAGATATGTTTTGATTGCCCTCTTAAGCGCTGACTCATGCAATGTTCAAAAAGATTTTGAAATCCATTTTATATTGCCAGTGTGTAAAGTGTGAAACATTTTATATAAAAACCGAAATTTATGACCCCTCTTGAAAAGTTGGGAGATCTGGCAACATGAAGCCCACATTCCCTTGCGGCACCAATTGTGAAAACAAGCAGCCACTGTCCTCCTTCCGTCGCAGCTTGGCCCTGACTATGGTTCATCCTCTGCTGAGATCAGAATCAGCTGCTGCTTATCATCGCCAGCATTAAAAGTGAAATATTTAGTGAATTTTATTACTGTAAAACATTAGAATTAATATATTATCTCCCTGGTCCTTGAAGCAGTAGATTTTTAATTTTTGTTTCAGGCCTTGGCTTATAAAAATAAATGCTTTAAAATGCACTCAGTTTTTTAAAAGAACGAACACTACCACTCTGTCCATTGCCTCTGTTAATATCTGTTAGTTACCAGGTACTGTTCTTAAAAAGAAGAGTGGGTGTTTGGGGATAGGCAAGCATAAATAATTTCCTGAACATGTGCATAGCTGGAACTTAATAAAATCTGTCAAGGCCTTTTATTCATATATATTTACCATTTACATCAAACTATTTGGGAATGAATATAATTATACAGATCAGATGTTTTGGTCAACTCATTCAAATTCAAATAATAAAACTTCATCCTACAGAATATAACAACACATAAACGATGACAACAAGCCCCACAACATGAGCTAGTGATTGCTAACAATGGCAAAATATTTAGAATACCTGATGTTCAGTGTTGTCTTTCTATTTCACCTTGGGAAAACAGAAACATAAATGTAATTTGCTGAAATTTATTTTTATATATAACTGGGGAAATAATCTCATAGCTAGAGCCCAACTGTGTACCATTATACTTCATTATCTACTACTTGAGACAAAAGAAAATCTAGATACATTAAAAACCTATGTTGTTGCTGTTGTTGTTGTTGTTGTTGTTGTTGTTGTTTTAAAAAAAAAAAAAAAGCCTTTAGTTAAGCTGACCATTTTGTGTTTCACTTTCATTACTTTCTCTTTACTCCGTCCACAAAGAAGTAAAAATAGCTTATGAAGGGATTGAAAGACAATCCTCAGGATGGAAAGGAAAGGGACAGATACTCTGCCATCCCCTCCTCTGGCTGTCTAAAATTCCAGTTTCCAAATCTGATAGTGGCAAAATGGCTCAAATCATTCTCATGGAACAAGCAGGATTCTTGTTATAGTTCAATTTTAAACAAGGGTTTTCTTTATTCAATGGAATCATCCTGGCATGTTTTGACCTTCCTTTTTCCCTTTATATTAATACAGTATAGTTATTTCTAACACTTTTCCATAGTTGTCAGCAAAAGAATGTACAGTATTTGTAAACCTTTCCAAAGATAAGTTTGTGCTATTTCATTTACACATTTAACTATTTCCCTAAAAGAAAGGAAATCCAATGATAATTTTGTCACTTGCCATGTTTGGGATGAAGTGTTTGAAAGAAAATAGAATGTAATTTAGAAATATAATGAATACATATATACATGATCTATACAATATTTCCTGAATCCTCTCCAAGAAATTCCTAGATTTCCAGGTCATGCCTAGTATCCATAGTCACATCAGAAATGCTGGACAAAGTCTCTTGCATATTGTTCAACTGAGATGTCTAATTAATAGAAAGTATCATAAAGTATACACATCAAACAGTAAGAGAATAAATCATATAGAAAGGTCCATAAGTAATGAAACAACATAGCCCACAAGTTCATTCAACTCACCTGCAAATGCCCACACTTTTATCCCTCCCTGCACATAAGGTTCATAGGGTACATGCTGTGCTTGGCTCCAAGATCAACCCCTAACCTTTTCCAATCACACCATTTTTTCCTGCTCTTCACCCACAGAGACTTCTGGTTGCTTTGGGATTGGTTCACTTCTGCTTTCTAGCAAACCACCAGCCCCATGATAGATGCTAATGGCTGAGTCTCCTCCCCTCCTGAGATAAATGACTCACCAAAGGATTGGCAAAATCTGGATTTATATGGTTAAGGGCCCTAATCTCTCCTACAGTCACTTGCCTTCTTATACCTCCCAACACATTTTTTTTTACTGTCCTGTCTGAAATTTTTTCTGTCCTCGCATGAATGTCCTCTGTATTTCTCTGCCTTCCAAACTGGATAGTCAATACAGCATATCACTCTTTCATAATTTATTGCACATAGATACAATGGGAGGCCATTTCAGGAAATAATAAACAGAAAATAAATATTTGTTAATAAACAAAGATTCCAAAACACATTTGACATCCTAGGTACTTCCTTCACTATCAAGTTAATCATGAAAAAAAAAAATCAAATCCTCTGAAATCAAAGATAGCTTGAATACCCTTGCCTGAAGTCTCAGAACATTGATTTCCACATACACTATTAACTTCAGTTAGACTAACCCATGACTTTTTGAAAAATCATTAATCCCAAATCTTTATTAGCTCCATCACCTTCATTCTTGCTTCAGTTTTTTTGTGCACAGAAGGAAACACTTGTAATGACATTTATCAGAGATGCTGTAAGCCACACATGCCACTGCAGATAGGCTAATGCCAATGAGAAAACAACAGCCATGCACTTATGAATCAGCCTTTGGTAGGGGTTGTCCAAAGAAGGAAGGACCCTATCACAATATAAGAAATGGATGTTGTGATTCACCTGGAATTCTTCTAAACAAAATAACTTCCTATTCACATACTACTCTCTACTTTTCTATGAGAAGGAATAGTAAAATACAAATATTATGCAGTTACTTGTACTAATAAAGCTAAAAGGCACCTAAAACATTTTAAAACACTTTGGAGCACTTATTCAGTTGTGCCTTTCCTTCTAAAACATATTGGCAACTGTGATGCTAGCAATCTTGTCTTTCAAATGCATAATTATAAGGAATAAAATGACTTAAAACATAAATCGTCACTGCATTAGCCATCATATTTACATGTCTTTGCAATCCAGTAATTGCCATAAAAGCCTATCTTAGTTTTAAAGACCGAAATGTAAAATAATCAAGTTGCTGTTTTTAACTCTTTTGAATGAGTAGATTTATTATACTGCAAAATTTTTAATAAATAAAAAAGATAAATCCAGTCTGTACCATTCAGTCTTGAATGACAGCCTGTTAAAAAGGCAGGGAAAGAACAGGTGAGTGTTTCATTTAAAGATTTCTGTAACTGAAATGAGCATCATGCCAACCAGATTGGGCAGCCACAGAAAACAGTATCTGAGAAAACAATCCGAAGCTGCCCGGGTGTGATACAACTGCCCTGACTTATTTTGAGAAGGAAAAACTCCTGCTGTATTTTTCCTTAACTCAAAAATTAATCCCTTCCTTTGAAAAAAAAAAAACTTATTTATAAATGAGGACAGGCAGCTTTAACTGCAACAATAACTATTCTAACTCACCACAAATTCAATGGAAGCCTGCTTTTTTCACCTCAAATTCCATGGATTTTATTATCTCCTTTCTGGCTATCTTTGAAATAAGAGAAAAGGAGACATCATAAAACACATTCTCTCAAAAATTCTAAAATTCATTTCCTGACTTGAGATTTAATACTGGCTTGCAGAATTGTGCCTGGGCCAAACCAGGACATGGGAAGGCCATGTGGACAGGTGAACTCCTCTCCCGCCCACTCACCTGGCTCTACCCTGAGACATGATGGAGAAGAGGCAAGATTATGTTCTCCTGAAATCCCTTCACAAACATTTTCTTCCACCACTGAGTACATATTCTATCTATATATATGGACCAAATAAACAAGTTGAGATTTAAATTGATATCAAAGAGAGTATTCAAAAGAACATGATACAAAAGTAAAGGAAAAATGCAACTCTTTTTGTGAGGTCATTATTGCTGTGAATAATTATAGCATAAGAAATGCCTATCTAGCACTCTGTGTTGATCATTTGCCCCCTATAATTAAATCATTTAAATAAACATTGTCTCTGGCATAATTTTTTAAACTTTGATTCAAAGAGCAATGCATTCAACAACTCTTAACCTTCATATGCCATCACTGCATGATCAAGACCTTAGATGGCCAAGATACCTCCTGTTTACTTATTTTCATTGCTGTGATTATACTGCAACTCTGTAGGAAAATGTCACCCTCCATTGTATTAGCACAGTAAAAACCTTTTCTTGCATTCCAAGTGAAGGTAAGTAGCAATAAATAATGTCAACTTTAATTTTCTGGTTCTTTACACTAAATCACAGAGAAACCAAGTGTAAAACGTTTTGCCCCAGTTTCTTCCAGCATAGAAATTTTGAGAGTTAGTGCAAACTTAACAAACTGTCAAACATCTAACCCTCTAACTTGCAGAAATAGAAACTGAGGCACAAAAAGAGCAAATGACTTATCCTAGATCACTCGTATCATTAGTGGAGAAGCAGGCATGGGCTCTTGGACTCTGTCTCCAAGCTGCTAGGGTAGTGCCTTCTACTTCCAATCACCCTTATTTACTTCTTTATTTTTGGAAACTACAGAAAGCTTTAATGTAACCATACTACTGATGAAAAAATGAAGATGAAAACCAACAGTTACCCCAGTACTATTTCAAAACAAACACAAAAATTAGAATGTGGTCACTTCTTCACACAAATAAGTCCACAACCAAGACCCACATTATTATATATATAATACAACCTAACATCTAGCCAAAAGACTAGGAAAAGGGAACCAAGAAAGACAGGAAACTTTTAGACAAAAATAGCCCTACTCCAACCAAAGAGCATGGAAAAAACTCCAACCCCACTTATAGCCCTGTCAGCAAAAATCAACTGGGAGCCTAGCCTTCCACCTTTGCCAGGCTATAGTGAGGTGCTCAACATCCCTACAAGGTGGTGTCAGAGAAGGCTGAATGGGGGCCAGGACTTCCATCCTCATTTGGCAGTAGCAAGGTCCCTCCCCCATGGTTTCATAGGAGGCCACATGGAGAAACTGAACTTCCATCCCCGCCAGGTGACAGGGAGGTGACCCTCCAATAGTAATGAGGCCCAACCCCACTGTGTCAGTGGAGGCCAAGTGGAGAGAAGTAATGAGGCGCCCCTTTTCCTCCCAGCTAAGGTGACGGCAATGGTGGCCTAGTATGGAGTCTGAACCACTATACCCACCTGGCATTAATGGGGACCCTTTAATCAGTCCCCCCATTGAGAGGGTGTCAAGGAAAACCAAGTGGGTTTTCCACCTCACCTGCAAGTTATAAGGCAGTAATCCCTTCCTCCCATGGCCTGATATCAGAGAAAACCTTCTAAAACACAAGATTTGAATAAGATCCAAAGTCTCAAAATGTAATACCCAAAATGTCCAGGACACAATCAAAAATTACTCATCATATCAAGAACCAGGAAAATCTCAACTTGAATGAGAAAAGTTAATCAACAAATGTCAACACTGACATGGCAAAGATGTTGGAATTATTGGACAAGGATTTTAAAGTTGCCATCATAAAAATGTTTCAATAAGCAATCACAAACACACTTAAAACAAATGAGAAAACCAAAACTCTCAGCAAAGAAATAGAAATTCTCAACAGAGAAATGGAATAAAGAAAGAAGCAAAAGAACAAAGCTGAAGGCATCACACTACCTGATTTCAAAATCTACACAAAGTTATAGTAATCTTGGATGGACGCAGTGGCTCACACCTATAATCCCAGCATTTTGGGAGGCTGAGGCAAGTGGATCACCTGAGTTCAGCGATACCAGCCTGACCAATATGGTGAAACCCCATCTCTACTAAAAATATAAAACTTAACCGGGTGTGGTGGCATGCACCTGTAGTTTCAGCTATTCAGGAGGTTCAAGGAGAATTGCTCGAACCAGGGAGGTGGAGGAGGTTTCAGTGAGCTGAGATCACACCACTGCACTCTGGCTTGGGTGACAGAGCGAGACTCCGTCTCAAAAAATAAAAATAAAAATAAAAAATAAAAAATAAAAAATAAAAAAATATATATATATATATAGTAACCAAAACAGCATGTTACTGGCATAAAAAACACATAGACCAATGGGACCAAACAAAGAGCCCAGAAATAACTCCACTCATTTACAGTCAACTGATTTTTGACAAAAGTGCCAAGAACACACAAAGGGGGAAAGAACAGTATCTTCAGTAATCGTATGGGAACAATTGAATTTTCATATGAAGAATAATATAATTAGACCCTTATCTCACACTATATACAAAAATCAACTCAAATGGATTAAATACGTAAGTGTAAGACCTAACACTGTAAAACCACTAGAAGAGAATATGGGGGAAAGCTTTGTGAAATTAGCCTAAGCAATGATTTTTTTGGATATAACCTAAAAGCACAGGCAACAAAAGCAAAAATTGACCAATGGAATTGCATCAAAGTAAAAAGCTTCTGCACAGCAAAGGAAACAAGCAACAGAGTGAAGAGACAACCCATGGAATGAGAGAAAATATTTACAAACCACACATCTGATAAGGGGTTTAATTTCTAAAATCTATAAAGAATTCAAACAACTCAATAACAAGAAAATAATCCAATTTAAAAATGAGCAACGGACTTGAATAGACATTTCTCAAAAGAAAACATACAAATGACCAACAGGTATATGAAAAATTACTCAGCATAAGTAATCATGAGAGAAATGCAAATCAAACCATAATGAGATATCACCTCACACCTGTATGAATGGCTATTACCAAAAGGACAAAAGATATGTACTTGCAAGGATGTGGAGAAAAAGGAACACTTGTACCCTGTTGGGGGGAATGTATATCAGTATAGCAATTATAAAAAAAAAAAAAAGACGTTCCTTAAAAAATTAAAAATAGAACTACCATATGATCCAGCAAGTCCACTGCTGGATATATAGCCAAAGGAAATGAAATCAGTAGTCAAAGAGATAGCTGTACTCCCATGTTCATTGAAGCTGTATTCACAATAGCTGAGGCATGGAATCAACCTACCTGTTCACCAATAGATGAATGGATAAAGAAAATGTGGTACATATACACAATGGAATACTATTCAATCTTTAAAAAGAAGGAAATTCTGACATTTGCAACAACATGAATAAAGCTGTAATACATTACGTTAAGTGAAATAAACCAGGCATAGAAAGACAATTACCGTATAATCTCACTTATATATGGACCTAAAAATGTGGAACTCATAGAAACAGAGAGTACAATGGTGGTTACCAGAGGCAGGAGGGTGGAGATATTGGGGAGCTGTTGGTCAAAGAATACAAAATTTCAGTTAGATAGGAGGAATAAAATCAAGAAATGTATTGTAAACATGGTAGTACAGCTAATAACCATGTGTATACTTGAAAATTGCTAAGAGAGTAGATTTGAGGTATTCCCAAATAAATGATAAGCATGTGAGGTAATGCATATGTTAATTACCTTGATTTAGTCATTCCACCATGTATACATATTTCAAAACATCATGTTACATATCATACATACATATATGATTAAGTTATAAAAAAGAACCAAATAGAAATTTTACAACTGAAAAACATAGCAACCGAAATTGTTTAAAAAAAAAAACTCAAGGCATGGGCTCAACAGCAGAATGGAGAGGAAAGAAGAAATAATCAATAAACCTGGGGATGGGACCATGGAAATCACCCAGTCTGAGCAACAGAGAAAAAATAGTTGGAAAAAAATGAGAACAGCCTCAGAAAACTGTGAAAATATAATAAATTTCTAGCTTTCATGTCACTGAAGTTCCAGAATGAGAGAGAACGAGCTCCCTCTGCTCATGTTTCTTACACCCCTGGTCACTGTGTGCAGTGGTTGCCTCTTAACCTTGTTCTTCATTAGATAATGTTTTCCATCTCTGCATTCCCAATTCCCAATACGGTGCCATGCACATGATGAGCAATCAATACATGTTAAGTGCATGTATGGATTCCTTTCTGTACTTTCCTAGGTAATATGTACAACATCAAATTTTGGAAATTTTAGTTTATTTCATATTTGCTAGAGAATATCAGAGTGGCAAATTCTTTTGAAAACCTACCCATCATCAAATAAATTCTAAGAAGTAGAGAAATAATTTTGCTCACAAGGGAAATCTTCCACCTGAATCTAATTGAACATTGAGAATGATATTTTCAAATGAATATTTCTGTTGCAGGGCACTGAGGGTCTTCAGGGCTTTTTAATATACAAATGATGTCATTAAAGCAGAGTACAAGGTTATGAAAGTATTTTACAAAGAAATGGGCTCTTTATTCAATTTCCCATTTAGAGTGTGGTAATAAAAATCAATTCACATTCTGAATTTTTAGAAGCACATTGGAAAAATCTATGAAGTAACTTCATGTTTTATGGATTCAGGAAACTATAGTTCAAAGATATATCATTTATTATCTTTACTTTGATGCACTTGCTTTATTGGCACCTACATCAAAGAATACTAAAAATTTCAGAACAGAACTAGGCTCAGTATGAGATGTCTTGAGTAGAAATGTCAAGTAAGTTCTACCAACTTGCTCCTATTATATTTTGGAAGGGGTCCATGTTAAGATTTGAGTGTCATCAAGAGAAGACCTGATGACCCATCTCCTAAGACAGACCAGGAGTCTTAGCAAATTTACTGTGATCTGACCTAACTTTATCAGAGATATAGAACTGATGGGATTCACCCAGACGACTCACGCTTCCCAAACTCACAAATAAATGATATCAACTGTTGTTAAGTATCAGAGGAGACATTTTTTCCATTGACCAGAATGTTCATGTCCTCTACTCACAACATACATAATGTCCTATTTTCTTTCCCCTTTTGCCCTGCTGGTAGGGGTTCACCTCTATAGAGTTTATCAGTAGATCCCAGACCCTCTGAATTCTGCTTGAGGAGCCCCAGCAGGAGATCAAAGAAAAGGAGGAGATTGAGGTTAGGGTATTCATTCCCTTACTCCCTCTCCTTGAGGTTGCCTCTGTCTGGTTAGGACTCTTGACAAAGTCACTGCATCTCTCAAAGCAGCCCAAGCCACAGGACTCTCTCCCTTCTTCCAGATTCTCATAAACTCTTCCTCCCCTCTATCCTTCAAGCCTAGAGGTGGTAAAAATTTCATCACTAACCCAGGGCACCTGCACCATCCTTTGTCATTTCCTGATACCCTACTCACACCTTTATAATTAGTCTTTTTGAAAGACGCCTCCCTGCATTATTCTGATTTGAGCGTATCATCTCTGTTCTGTTGGGACCCTGACTGAGAGACACCTCAAAAGGAGGTGGCTAATCCCAAAAGACATAAGTCATTGTAAGGCCTCAGCAATTATCACAGCTCCACAAAAGAGCACCTCTCTCCTTTCCTGTAAGTGTGCTCACCCCATTCTGCATCTCTCTGTCTCTGGTTCTCTTCGGGATATTACAGAACAGGCACTGCCAACTTCTGGCTCTTGGGATCTCCTTTTTCTATGAGCTTTGCTGACTTCCTGCCCCTAACCTGGATTTGTTCACAGTGTCTTCTTCCAGAAAGGATACAATATAGGTGATTACTTTTCTCATGCTGAATTATAATCAGTTTTCCCTAGTCTTGCCTCTCTGACATTTCACGTGTTATTATATAGAATATGAGATGTTTCTAAACTCTTTAGTCAAATATTGAGACCTCTTGGTTTATCATCAAAGGCAACTGCGATATTGTGAAATATATGTATTTGGTCTTCGACCCCATTTCCTGGAATACAACTTCTAAAATCCTTAGAATCTCCAAAGTGGTATCTTTTTGTGTGTAACGACTGATTAATGGCTGACAGCTCCTCAGTAACTTCAGGATGGAGCTGGTCACCTGAAAGACCAAGGCCTGATTAAAGGGGTCAGGATTTTCAGCCTCACTCACTAGCCTCCAGGGAGGGGAGAGAGGCTGATAGATAAGTTGATAACCAATGGCCAATGGTTTAATCAATCATGCCTACCTAATGAAGCCTCTACAAACAGCCAAGAGGACTGGGTTCCAAGAGCTTCTGGGTGCTGAACACATGGAGGTTCCTAGAAGGTGGCATGCCCAAGAGGGCATGGAAGCTCCACGCCCCTTCCCCCATTCCTTGTCCTATGCATCTCTTCATCTGTATCCTTTGTAATCTCCTTTATAATAAACTGGTAAACATGTTTCCCTGAGTTCTGTGAACCACTCTAGCAAATTAATCAAATCCAAGGAAAGGGTTGTGGGAACTCCAGTTCATAGCTGGTTGGTCAGAAACAGGAAAAACAACCTGGGGATTGAAATAGGCATTGGATTGGGGGTCCATCTTGGGGACTGAGCCCTCAGCCTGTGGGATCTAACACTATCTTCAGGTGGATAGTGTCAGAATTAAATTGGAGAACGCCCGGCTGGTGTCTGCAACAGAACTGATTGCTTGCTTGCTAGTGGGGAGAAATTCCCACATATTTTGGGATCACAGAAGTGTTCTTTGGTGATTATTCTTGCTGAGTGAGAGAAAAGAAAAAGCACTTTGAGTTTGAGGGAGTTTTTTCTCCAGAGCAACTAATTGCTTTCATATTTTTGTGGATTTTACTAGCTTAAAATTATGTTGATCTTATTTTCTTCATCTTAAAATTTAAAGGGAGAAAGATACCATTGCCCCATACAAATAAGAACTTAAAACATTTTTTAAAAAACACATATTCTAACTGAAATCCAACAAAATAAATTTTTTCCTAATGGGGATTAAAGCCAAAAAGAATACTGACAATTAAGACAGCAAGATTAGAAAATCTTTCCTTTACAATTATGGCTGTTGGCAAAACCAAAAGGTCTAAGGTCTCCTGCCTAATTGGAAAAAGAATTCTACCCATGCCTGCAATTTCAGTAATTGTCACTCAGTTAATTAAATCTGTTCACAAAAGCTTAGACTTAGTGCAGAGATTCTTCAGGCACGTACAGAGGAAAGTGGGGATAAAATTTATAATTCATATAGCTGAGTTTTTCCTATAAAGATATAATTCCATAAGAAAGTGACACACATATTTCTAATTATAAGACATGTAATTTAGATCAAGACCCAAATGAAATATCAAATTCTAACTACAAATCAAGAACCTATCCCTTTAATAAATTCTGCTTGCTTAACATTTACTTTTCTTTATATAGTGAGAAGGACTACTACGTTTTTTCGACCTGAGACTTTTCTGGGTCATAACTGTTTGAAACCTTTCCTTGCACAGCTTCACAGGAACCAGCCCCTTAATGTCTCCTGGTAAACCATGACCTCAGGAGGCTCCTCATTTTCCTTCAACCTTGAGTTTCTTCTCAAAATGCTGAGCCTTTTTCTGGTCTATCTCTTGAGACTGCTTTCTCTTTAAAATGCGTAAGTGTGAAATCTAAACATTAACTGGCAATCTAGCAATTAGGTGGTCTAAATATGCAGAATTGGTCTTGCATATTTTGCCTGACTCGTTTACGCACCAATGCATAAGAATTTAATGCACAAGCAAAAATAGAAAGGTTTCTGTCCACAAGTCATTCTACAATAGTAGAAATATTTACCACTCCAACAAAATAGAATAGGTATTTCTTTTTTCTTTTTCCTTTTTTAGCCACAGCAAGATATTAGTAATACTTAAAGGGAAAAATGATATCTACTGAAAAAAGCAGTTATGTTATCATAGAGTTTATAACATGAAGATTTATTTTTGCTTGAGGCAAAGTTAAGATTAAAGATATGATATCACTAACACCACATAAGCTCATAAAACACTAAGCTATTACTCTGACCTTAATATGGAACTTAGGATTCAAGACATCAATATTGCTTTATAATAGTTTCATATTTGTTTAAAAGTCAATTGTAGTTTCTCATAGTTCTATTTCCCATTTTCATCTAAACTACAGTGAACTTTGTTTGTACAAAACTATTCCAAAATATTTTTGTATTTCTTTATTGTGTGCTTTAAAAATTCAGAGTCCAAAGGTGAAAAACAATAGATTACTTAAAATATCAAGAAACATCCACCCCATTTTCTAGTGTGTTCAGTATCTTTTCAGTGAGAAAGGGATTGCAGTGTGTACTAATATTAGCCAATATGATAATAAGAAAATATTATGGAAAATTACTGGACAATTTTTTAATTATATTTTTTCTCAAAGTTTTCCATCTGCACATATTCAGCTATTTATCCAAAAATTCCAGCTCTGCCATGTCTTGTGTAACCTAAGGATAGTGTCTTAGCAACTCAGATTCTCAATTTCCCATCTGTAAAATGGGACTGATGACACTTCACACAATTTTTGTGAGGACTAAATAAGTGAAATAACATGTAAAAGGTTTAACATATGGTTTAGACTACTTTTATGCCACTCATTCCATTCTACACCAATATATCTAGACTCTGAGCCAAGATTAAGCAATAAAGACTTCTAACACTGTAATGGGAATGTTACGGTTTGAATATTTGCCCCCTCCAAAACTCATGTTGAAAGTTAATTCCCAATGTGGCAGTCAGTTTGAGAGATTGGGTCATGAGAACTCTGCCAACATGAACGGATTGATCCATTCATAAATCAATGAATTAATGGATTGTTATCATGGAAGTGGGACTGGTGGCTTTACAAGAAGAGAGACCTGAACTAGGATGCTCAGTCACCTCATCATGTGAGGCCCTGTGCCACCAAGGGACTCTGCAGAGAGTCCCCACCACCAAGAAGGCCCTCAGCAGATGCGGCCCCTCTACCTTGAACTCCTTAGCCTCTGTAACCGTAAGAAATCAATTCTCTTCCTTCATCCATTGCCCAGGTTATGGTATTCTATTATAAGCAACAGACAATGAACTAATATAGGGGAACAAACATCACATTTACTGTGTACCTATACTAATATTACAAAAAAATTATAGTTTTATCCTTTATACTTTAAAACATTTTGCATATTCCTATGCATTCACTGACATAATTTTGTTTGGTTTTGTTTTGTTTTGCTTTTTTCTTTTTGAGACAGTCTTGCTCTGTAGCCTAGGCTGGAGTATAGTAGTGCAATTTCTCACCACAGCCTCAAACTGCTGGGCTGAAGCCATCCTCTGCCTCAGCCTCCCATGCATGCACCACACCTGGCTTGTTGTCCACAATAACTACACTTTATCAATTCAAAAAAAAGATTCAGTGTTCTTGGTCAAGTCATTTCTTAGCTTTTGGACTCAACTTATCTCTAAAATTTAGCAGTTGAACTAGATCATCTCTAAATGTTTCAAGTCAAGGTTATAATAAGACAAAGTCTCTGAATAAGATATGAGGGAAATATCCATGTAGTCCTTGGCATAAGACATTTAGGGTATTTCTTAATTAGTTAAGAGAAAGCAAAGCTTTTGGAAGAGAGACTTAAAAATAAAAAGGCTTAAATAAGACTTGAGTTCTTGTCCCTCTCAGGTAACTGTTCAGCCACTGTAGGTTGGCAAGGGAGCCTTGATCCTGACATCATTTAGGAACTTTGGTTACTTGTTCTTCCATTACCCTCTAGGATGGTGTTTCCAAGGGGAACTCCTGCCTAGCATTCCTTGGGGAATATGTATGTTTTCCCAAATCGTGAATCCTTAAAAAAAAAATCAGTTGAGAAGTGAGAAAACCAGGAAAATGTACCATAAGTTTCCCATAATAATTAAAACATACCACCATTTGTAATCATTGGTTGGAAGGACTCTAAAGGAAAAGTGGTGGCTATCAGTCAGTTTTTTGAGAGAGTCTTGCTCTGTCTTAGGCTGGAGTGCAGTGGTGCAATCTCAGCTCCCTGCAAGCTCTCTGCCTCCTGGGTTCAAACGTTCTCACCATAAACCTCCTCTGTCATGGGACTACGAAGCCGCCACCGCCCGGTTAATTTTTGTATTTTTAGTAGAGGCCTTGGTTTCACGTGTCAGCCAGCATGGTCTCAATCCCTGACCTCATGATCCGTCTGCCTCAGCCTCCCAGAGTACTGGGATTACAGGCGTGAGCCACCACTCCCGGTCAATCTTTTTTATAGTCACTGTCATGTTATTAGTGTCTATTCCTGTCCCTGCCTGCTAATAAGTCATTTCTGCAACTAAAATAAATATTAATCAGTTTATATATATAGTACAAATCTTGTGGATGGTATTAGAAGAAATAACAAGTTTTAGTAGCAAAATAATTCCTTAATTTGGCATTTTCAACATGTGATTTAATGTATAGTTCTGAAGCTTGCAGGGAGAGCTCAATGTTATTTTACTCTAATACTACTCATATAATGTTCATTGGCATATGCCAGTGTTTGAGTCTTCCTTATAGGCTAAAATTCTTTGTAATTGTGTTAACAGAAGAAATGCAAAGAGAAAAAGATATGAATGTTGTGAAATACTCCAACATGAGGCTGGGCGCGGTGGCTCATGCCTATAACCCCAGCACTTCGGGAGGCCGAGGCGGGCTGATCATGAGGTCAGGAGATGGAAACCATCCCGGCTAACACGGTGAAACCCTGTCTCTACTAAAAATACAAAAAATTAGCCGGGCGTGGTGGCGAGCGCCTGTAGGCCCAGCTACTTGGGAGGCTGAGGCAGGAGAATGGCGTGAACCCGGGAGGCAGAGCTTGCAGTGAGCCAAGATCGCACCACTGCACTCCAGCCTGGGCGACAGAGCGAGACTCCGTCTCAAAAAGAAAAAAAAGAAAAAAGAAATACTTCAACATGAAATCAGAAACTGATCTAAAGTCTGAACTAGAAAAAGCAACTCCATTTCAAAGCAAAACTAAAACCAGGGCAGGCCGCCAAATATTTTAATCACTTAAAAAAGCAAATGAGTTAAGTGGGAGTTGAACAATGAGAACACATGGACACAAGGAGGGGAACATCACACACTGGCGGCCTATTGTGGCGGGGCTAGGGGAGGGATAGCTTAGGAGAAATACCTAATGTAGATGACAGGTCGACAGGTGCAGCAAACCACCATGGCATGTATATACCTACGTAACAAACCTGCGCGTTCTGTACATGTATCCCAGAACTTAAAGTATAATTAAAAAAAAAAAAAAAAGCATATGAACTTATGTGAAGCCACATGTACCCTAAAAATCAAACTGAAGATGCTTTTGGACAAAATTTTAATCATTCAAACAATGTCAACACAATATGAAAGAAAAGTTTTTGTAATTTCATTATCACAAAACAGACAGTAAGACTATTAGGACAGTTGGTGCTCTGTGTGTTTTAAAATATTTTTAAATCTCAAATTTTTGTGATCATATATTTTCTTTTTGATAATTTGATTTGGAATTATTATTGTATTAATTTTCCGTTTTTAACATTTTCCATTATCAGGGTCTATATCTGGTAAAGATTATTTCTGTAAGGAACAGAAGTATATAATTTTGTCACTACATATTGGCTCATGGTAATAATAAATCATATATTTATCATTATGTCTTCTTAACAAAAAAAATCTCTGAAGCTTTTAGCATAACCTTATCATTAAAAATATATACTTTTGGTTATTATTATGATCACTCATTAAATTTTAAAACACACAAAGTATGATTTTAAAAATATAGAATAACTTGTGACTCAGGGAATTCCTGAGGTAACTTCATCCTGAATCCCAAACATTAATATCCATGGGAAATTTGAAAACATTATCCATTGTCCTCATTGCAAGTTGAAGTCAAGAAGAGTTACATCGAGATTCCAGCTTGCATGAATGGGAAAGGGAAAGCGTTCAAGACAAGCAACTTCCTTCCAAGCAAGTGGGATGGAAGTCATACACATCTTGCAATCACATTTCAGTGAGAACCTAGTCAAGTGACCATTGCCAGCTTCTCTAGCTAGGCTGCTGTGAGCCCAGGAAGAGCAGGGTGAACTATGGAAGGCACAGCAATCTGCCACAATATACTAATGCCTCATACTTAAACCTCTGTCATGTTTTCAAAAGTAAATGAAGGTACTAATGAATTTGTATCCAACTGAATATTGTGTTTTGATATATACAGTAGGTCAGATATCATTTTCTTTGTCTTTGATTGCCGTGAAACTCATGAAAAAGAAGGTACTTAAAGAGTAACATGATACATATTTTAAAACATCTAGACTATTTAAGAATAATTTAGAGTCAAGACTCTGTAAAAGCCATAATGAGAAGTGATATAAATATAGATGCACAGATGAAAATAAGAAAACTGGGAAAACATGAAGCAATAATGAACGATAAAGGATATCCCTCCAGTATAATGAAGACAATAAGAAGATCCTTGTATCTTTTTACTTGCGAAACAAATTTTAAGCTATTTGGATCCAAAATGTTTATGTTTATAATGTGTAGCACATTCACATAAACATAAATTGTATATGGGTCATTGCCAACCCTAGGTTAGGTTGCCACTTTAGGCATTAGAGTCTTGACCTGAATAATCCAGTAGGGACCAAGACAAGCCTGCCTCTCACCTGTCCTGCAGGGATCCTTTCACAGAGTCAGTAGACTGCTGACAGCCTTGCTGAGAAGGATTGAGCCCAGAGAGTTGTAAGAATTATACTCACTTATGTCTTAGCACTAATTAACACCAAAAAATGAATAAAGTGTTTACAGTGAGTATCTGCTATCCATTTCCTGATCATCCTAGACAAAAACCTGGTAAAAACCATTCTTTAAGAGTAGCTGAAGGAAATATCTGTTCAGATTTGGTATTAATTAATATTTTCTCTTTGTCTTAGCTGAGCCTCCTCTGTGTGTCACACACTGTGTTTGTCCGTTGTTGGTCTAAGCTGACATTTATTTCTTCTCCATATATGTTACAAGTTGCCTCGAATGCGCAGACCTCTGCCACTGCATTGCTAAAGAGCAAAGAACTATAAGATGCTGCGTGTTTCACTTATTTACTCAGGAATGACCAGAGTCCACAATGCCACGCTCTCTGACTCTGTTCTACATTTTCTGTATCCTCAACTACTGGAAGAATGTTTTCTTAGTTAGAGTTAAAGCAAAATGAAAAAATATGCCCACTATGCAGCAGGAATACGGTAGTAGTGATACTTCCTGAAGATTACTAATGAATATACTCCTCAGTTACCTTTCTTGAGTTTTTGCATTAACCCTGTTTTTAAAGCATTCTTTAGTAATAACATTTTGCCAACAGCCCCATTCAACATAAAAAGAAATTAGCTGAGTCTACACAAAACGTTACTTGAAATATGTGTTAAACTGTTGTATTTTGCAACTCTGTACATGTGTAGTATGCAGCTGTGAAAGCAGCCTAAGGTAAGGACAGTGAATGCCCACATGTGTACAGTCCCTCTTGTATCCACGCAGCTATTAATATCCTTTACACTCCTCTGTTTCAGCACATTGGCCACTTTTGTCAATAAAGCATCATTCAGTTGTTGCTTAATTCAGAAGCAAATGCTAAAGCCTTAATGGGGGGCAGTCAGGAATCTGAAAAACTACAGAACCAATCTCTTGCCATGTCTCAAAATTCAGGGAAAATAATGTACAAATTGTCTGATGTTGATGGTCTCCCTTTACTTTCCACCCTTTGGGAGCTGCTGTACAGGTTGAATGCCTGGCCTCGGACTGCATACTGAATCCATGCCTCTGTGATTGGAATGCAAAATTAGACATGTTGACCTTGTTTAACAGTCTTTAAATAATGCTGGTCGCTTGTAGTTTTACACTGATTTATTATTTTAAGAAAAAAATGATAATCCTAAGAATGCTTCATTTCTAACCAACTTAAAGACAGGAGAAAAACAGCATAGAGACAGAAGACATCAGGACAGAAAGTGAGAAAACCTTTGTTTCATTCCCAGAGCTGTCTCTAGGTGACATTTGGTGGCTATCTATCCTCTCCAAATCACTGTTTTCTCATTTACTACATGAAAGGCTCAGACTAGATGATGGCTCAGCTCCCATTAAAAGATTCTAGATAGAAAGAACCTTTACAAAACAAATCAAGTGGAACAACAGCTGTGATGGAAAGCAATCTATCCTAGGACTGAGAGTATGAATCTGAAGTCAGAGAGGTTTCAGGACCCAGTTGCATGAACCTGAGAGAACCAGTTGTCATCATCCCATAATATATTGACCATCTCATAGATTGCTAGGGAGAATTCAAATTGATAATTCTTGTCAAGCACTTAGCATAATGCATGGTACCTGTAGCTAAGTGATAAGAGTTATTAATATTTTACATGTATAGTATATAGTGTAGACTCTGAATGGTATACTAGGTTTTTACATTCTAAAGTATAATTTAAGAGGTATTAATGTCACCCACAGTTTATCCAAATTCTAAGGGTGGTAAGAGAAAACAAGTCCAAACACTGAGGCCCAGAGTACTTCCGTAAACTGCTGCGAGGACTGGAAATTAGGTATGCAAAACCCTCCTATATAGAAACCCATTAAATAGTAGCTCTTAGTTCATTGCTGCACATTGAAAGAGGTTAAATAATCAAAAGCCTATTGTCTTGGTTCACAATATATAATTATATTTACAATGCATACACAGTCATGCTTTAGAAATGTTTTTCCTCATTTAGATTTTACACTCAGTCCCTGGTCTAAAAAGAAATTCAATCTAAAAAATGGATAATACAAAACTATCAGAGGACCAAAGTAGTATACTGCCAAAAAACAGTTGTATTTGATTCCTTTTTTCAAATCATCCCCCAGAGAAACTTAATTCAAATACTTTCAGTCTTACACACGATTTGAAAACTTGCAAAGGAAGTAGATGTATAAAAAATATCTTAAAAAGAAGTTAGAGTAAAGATTTATTAAGATTGGAAAAAGTAAAGGAAAATAGTTATATTTTTCATTACAAATATTGAAAGATAGCCAATTTCTGTTTTCTGGATTTAATACCTGTGGTTGCCCAACACAGCCATTTCACATTTGTTGTGGAAGCAATTTTTTCAGCTTCTGGTGATATACCAGGACTGAAATAATAACCTAACTTTGCAATACAGGTTAATGTTGTTCTTACATATAAAAAACATACTTTCCGTGATGATAATCACAGTCTTCTCCCTCACTTTTAAAATCAGTTTCAAATATTGCCTACAAAGTAATCCTCTGCTGTAACGATTTTACATATCTAAAGCTCTCCTTTGATTTTGTATTGCCTTCAAAATCAAAATTAAGTTTCTGGCCTGGTTGGTCAACATCATCCATTGTGGCGCTTCTGGGAAATGGCCTTTCAATATTTCCTCAACTCAGATTGAGCTTTCTATCCTGCTTCCCTCTTCTTCCACTCTCCAGTCATTCCCTCCTCCTTAGACACTTCCTTTTTGCCCTGTATATCTGATTATGGGTTGTCTATTCATCTGCCAAGCCACTTCCTTCCAAACTTCGTCCTTCTCATCATCCATCTACTATGAAAATTTTCAAGCTCTGAACTTGTCTATTGAAAACATAGCTCATTAAAAGAATCTCTTCTGCTCTCTTTCTTGAGTATAGTCTCATAGTTCACTAAGAATTATTTTAAGTTTTACCCTATGTTTTTTAAGTTGACCCTATGTTTATCTCTGTATTATTGGTAATGCCTACGTCACTCTACCTCACTCTAGTATACAGTCCAAATATGTAATTACCCCTAGTGGCAGTCAGTCAATAAATATTTACTGAACCAGTCTGTTTTAGGCACCAGGCATCCAGCAGTAGATAAAAGTCCCTGCTCTCTTAAAGTTTACATAATAGTGGAAGAAAAAGAGGCAAACACTTAAGCAACAACAGCAACAAAAAAAGGTGATTTTAGATAGTGATAATATTGTATGTGCCCATAAAACACTCACAAAAGCGATTTTGACCATCATCATTTCCCTAAAGCCCATGAGATATTCTGTAAGCAAAACATCCTAAATGTGCTGATCATACCGACTCATAGCACATTCAGCCATCTTACAGAAGACCTTAACCAGATGCATCATACTCACAGAATTTTAATAGCCACAAAAATCTAGTAAAAGATACGCAGCATGATGCAATTTCAGTGTCACCTGGTAATATTTCTTTTTTTTTCTTTGTCTTGAAGATCCATTTTCTCTTTTGCCTAAAACCTAACCACTAACAGTAAAGCCTCAGCCACTCTTGTGGACACCAATTTGCAGCCAAGGCTAGCCTCATATGCAGTCAGAGATGACATTCTTATATAGTCCATCGCCATCAAAGGTCAGAACTTTTACACTTTCCTTTTGCTTGGCTTTGATCCAGGTCAAAAGAAAACCAAAGCCTGAAAAAAGGGCACCACTTGCATGTTTGTGTTTATTTAGAGCATGCTACTTCAAGAACTATTTAAGGAATATCAACAATACTAAAAAGAAGTAACTTTTAAGTTATATGTAAACTTAAGTCTTTCAGACCTAATGTAAAGAAGTTTGTAATGAAGAGGTTTTCACTGCATATATAAGAAAAACCTCAGCATTTGAAAGTAATATACTTTTGTATTTTCTCAAGTACAAAATAAAATAAGGGATATGGTATTTTTTTTTAATTCTGTAGTCAAAATTTGTCAATAATAGAATAAAATTCTGCCTTCTATTTAATATGCAAATAAACTAAGCTCAACCAAAAATAGTCACTTTTATCAAATTTATATAACATTAATGAAAACAAAATACAATAAATATTTTCAATTAAATATTTAGAACTTCTAACTCCTCTGCTAGTTAGAGTTATTAATTCTCTAAGACTTCAAGAAGAAATTCATTTCTAAAAGACCAACATTTCACCAGAGTCCTCTGGCAAAATTCAATTTTAATTATAATTCATAATTATTAAGAACATAATTTATCTTTTTTGGGAGAGTAGGTAGAGTCTTCTAATCTAGGCAAAACCATTTGGGCCTTGGGGATCTATAATTTATTTCCTCTCAGCAAGATAATTAACCTAGAAGGATGGCCTTATTCTCTTTAAAACTGCAGGAAATATTCATAGATTTTTTTCAATAGTAAATTCATTTCCCATGTGAACATTTTATACAGCATGTTTTGGTGTGAAATTCCATCCTACCACTTTTTGGCTTTTATTAATATATCAGTTATGTCACTAGGCCCTACAGCAACCATGGGAACCAGTTAATATTACACCTGATTTTAAGACAAGAAGTTGAAGACAGAGGTCAGATGACTCATCCAAAATCACTAAGTTTTCAAGTAGAGTTGGGCTCTCAATTTCTTGCCTCAGCCACAGGCCCTGTCCACTCAGAAAATCTTAGGTGGCAGCACCCATACACAAAAAGAAGGAAAATGAATGGGGATTTTGCAGATAACCCAACCATAGAAATCCCAAGTGGTCAGTCAGAGTCATAGGGAATAGCTCAGATCCGTACATAAGCCTGTGGTCACAAGGTGAGGAAGGGATCAAAGGCCAGCAGCTTACCTGCCTGGCACTCTCATTGCAACCAGCAAGTTCCCTGGTCAAGAGCAGACATTGGGCACAGTCTTTCAGGAATGGAGAGGCAGGGCGTAAAGGGTTTATACCTACCTTCTGTGGGTAAGTGATGGGGAAAACCTGGTGGGGTGGTGGGGAGGAATGTCACCCCCAACAGGAGCTTTACACTCATCTGCCTCTGTGAAGTGCAATGTCTGATGTTCTTTTATTTCCTTTATTTACGTTATATTTAATATGAAAGGTAAGTAGAAAAGTTCCAAGTTTCCTCTTTTGATGCATATTAAGACATCAGTACAGGAACTATACAGTTTATCAGCTAATTCAGTTTGGGAAAAAATATATGAAGGAATGATGAAAAAGACTGAGGAAAAAGGTTGAAAAATATATGAAGGAATGATGAAAAAGAAATTTGGTAATCATAAGATTTTATCAAAATTTCTGACCAAACAGTCCTTAAGAATAATTACCACTAAATGGAAAGAACGCTTAATTGTTTTTAATAGAACTTTCTATTTTTGTTTTTTATTTGCTTTTTATAATTTACATGTTTACTTTTTATTATGGAAAGTTTCAAACACATAAAAGATGAAAGAATAGCATAAATCTCTATGTAGGCACCACCTTGCTGCAATAATTCTGGTCAATCTTGTTTTATTTATAACACACCAATGCTCCAAGTCCCAGATTACTGAAGTAAATCTCATATCATCAATTCATCCATAAATATTGCAGTGTTCCAAAAATTTTTACCCAATACCATTATTACATTAGAATTCAGAGTCATTACCTAACACCAACAAATATCCAGTTACTGTTCAAATTTCCCCAATTGACTCGTAATTTTTAAATTTGAAATTAATACATGTCAGTTAGCTCAACTGAGCTATTCTACAATGTATACATATTTCAAAACATCATGTTGTATACAACAAATGTATAAGTTTTAAAAAAATAGAGATGGGGTCTCACTCTGTCACCCAGGCTGGAGTGCAGTAGTACCATCATAGCTCACTGTAGCCTCAAACTCTTGGGTTCAAGCAATCCTCCTGCCTCAGCCTCTAGAGCAGCTGGGACTATATCCATGTACCACCATGCCTGGCTAATTTTTAAATTTTTTGTAGAGATGGGATCTCACTATCTTGTCCAGGCTAGTCCTGAACTCCTGACCCCAAGCAATCATTCCACTTCAGATTCTCAAAGTGCTGGGATCATAGACACGAGGCACTGTGCCCAGCCAATATATGCAATTTTTATTTGTTGATTAAAAGTAATTAAATAAAATGTTTATAAACTTTCCAGCATATTTCATACATTGTGACTAGCCAATAGGTCTCATGTCTCTTTAGTCCAGGTTGCTATTCTTTTTTTCCTTCTTGGAATTCATTTTTTAAACAAACCATAGGGTTTTTCAGAGTCTGGACCTTGCTGATTGCTTCCTTGTAGTGTTGTTTCACCTGTTCTCCCATCCCCTGTATTTCCTGCAAATTGGTAGCTGAATAGGAATTTCATGTCATTTTCATATACTCTGCAGTGACTGCTAAGAAATTTCATCTCTCTGTCTTTGTGCTTTCCCACTGGCTCATCCTTCACAATGGACTTGCTCATTCATTTATGAAGCAACAATGAGTATCTACTGCACATACCCCAGCACTGAGCACCAGGTGCAAAGATTACTGTGGCAATGAAGCGAGGCCTAGAGCTGTGCTTACCAAAAATGCAGTGTTGATCTAAACTTCCTTTTACAAATGTAAGACAAAATAATTTAATTTTTAACTCTATAAGAAAACTACTATTCTTATCCTCCTTTTTGGATGAGGAAACTGAGGTTTAGAAAAATTCCATGATTTGCTCTAAGTTACATCACAAGTCTTAGAATAAAATTGGTATCTGTGTCATGAGACATAAGGAGCACAGTCTTTGTAATCACACCGGCCTGGTTTGTAATGCAATAACCTGATACATTCCACTGCATGTAAGAGTTGATGTATTTCACTGTAATACTGTGTCTTAGTCCATTTTATGCTGCTATAACAGAATGCTACAAACTGAGTAATTTATAAAGAACAGAGATTTACTTGGCTCATGGTTCTGGAGGCTGAGATGTCTGAGCATGGTGCCAACATCTGGCAAGGGTCATCCTATGGCTGAAGGGTGCAAAGGCAAGGGAGCCCATGTGAAAGAAACCTTGCTTTTATAACAAAGAAGCTCCCACTATAGTTAACCCATTCACGAGGATGACGCTCCCTTGACCTCATCACTTCTTAAAGGTCCTAATTCCCAATACCGCCACAATGGCAATTCAATTTCAACATAAGTTTTGGCAAGGACATCCAAACCATAGCATACTGTAATATAATGTACTTCAGTGTAAGTTTTTTGACTTTCAATATTTCCTTCCAAACTCTGTCTTCCCCTTCCAGAGTTTTCTTTTTTAATCTTCAAAAGCCAAAGATTTTGGAATTCAAAAGCTAAAGCCACAATAGATGGATAGAAATCTGCTTTCTATTTAGAATGAGAGGAGAGCCAGGCTACTCTTCCCTAAAGGGTAAGGCAATGCCTAGAGTATGCAGAGCCCCAGGCAAATATTTTGTAAAGTGGCTCTGCCTATATAAGAATCTGACTTAAAATATATTACAAAATTCATGGACTCATGTGAGTATAGTGACTTATCAATAAACATTTACAATAATAGGTAGAGAAGAGGTACTTTTGTATTTGTTTATTATCTAATCAATGAATGTAAAGATTCTCCATCTTGTGTTTGACATGAAAATTACCCAAAATCAATTCATCAGCACCATCCTGGCAATTTCATGAAAAAAAAAAAAATACCATGCCAAGCAGCAGGAGCCATCTTCTCAGCAGGCTGCTGTCCTAAGACTGGGCTCAGTCATGGTGCCCTGGGGCAACATCATAGGCAGGAATCGCAGAGCTCCTTGACTGAATCCTTGTGCAGCAGAGAGGGTCAAAGAGTGCCCCAAAAGAGAGCTAGGATCAAGGCCGACTTAGATTCCACTCTAGCCCCAAGGTGCCCTGCTCAGTTGGCATTGCCAGCCCTGGCCAGGCCCAGGCTTCAGAGAAGGACTTAGAAACTTTTGTGGAAGGTACCCAAAGCAGGGTGGGCCACCAGAGGCACAGACTCTGGAGCAGAAACCCTACTTTCAGTAATCAAAGGAAAATACTAGCAAAGTGTCATCCAGTCTAAAGGAAAGGAAAAAAACACAGGAGGCTTGACCAGGGAATGAGATCATTTGATAGCCAAGACTCTGTGTCTCCTATCATAATTGTCTCTTTTTCACATGGGATGCTGGTTTCGTGGAGGGAAAACTATCTGTACTTGAAGAGAATTAAAGAAAACCAATCTTTTCCCAAAGCTAGAACAGTGGTGATACATTCCCAGTTGCATTGGCTATATAACCTTAAGCAATTAGTTAACTATTCTGAATTTCAATGTCTTCATCTGTAAAATGGGGATAGTAATATCCGCCTCCAAGAATTGCTCTAAAGATTTATTGAGCTAATATAGAATACATGTCTTGCTTATATGAGGCACTGAATAAATGCTTTAAAAAAGTTATAAATGTTTTTATGATTATTTAATAACCACAAATTGGTCATTACCTATAGACAGCAGCAAAAGGAAAGGAAAAGTAGTCTCTCTGTCACCAAGCAATTTGTCATTTAACTGGAGCAATAAACACTATAGACATGAAAAACACTTAAGAACCACTTAAATATGAATACATTGAGAAAGGTGAATGGGGATGCATTAAGGAAACAGAGAAAAGACAAAAATAGAGATCGCTGCATTTAATGCAATATTGGGGAAGGCTTCCTAGAACAGGAGAGCTTTTGAGTCAGACATGTTAACAAGGTGAGGAAGACAAACCAAAGAGAGAAGGAAGGAGCCCTCATGGGGGAGAAGACTCACAGCCTGACTTAGACTGATAGGCATGACTTTCTTAATAAAAAATGTGATTCCCAACACCACCAACCCGGTCTTAGTAATTTTTTCTATTGTAACAATTGTCAGACGCAAGCCCAGGAAACACATTGGCATGCTGAAGTTTATTTCATAGGTTGCGAATAAACACAGCAAGAACCTTGCTAACACTGATCGTTCAAAAACAAAGTCCTGCTGGCTTTTATATTTGACAAAGGAAATCCTGTGAATTTTCTAACTGGATCAGTATACCAGTATATCCACACTGAGTTTTAAAAGGTTGGAATCCCCAGGTAAAAATGATGCCAAAGCACCAATAGAGGTGTGAATATCAGCTAAATCAGTTGCTCAGCACCATGAAGACAGTTAAGCTCTTTCAGGCTGTAAAAGCAGAGATATTTGAGCTACCTTAAATGGAGAGTTAGAGCTTGAAAGGAAGGAAGATAATGTCCACACAGCCAGCAGTTCGTGTTCCATACTGCTCGCAGAGATTAGGATGCCTCTGCATACACAGCGATAGCCCCAGCAACCCAACAGGAACTCCCATAACCCTCCCTCCTAAGAGGCATCCATCACTGCCTACTCAAGTGCTTTGCATGGTGATGTGCTAATACATGGTTTAACAACAGATTCTGTGAGGGGTGATCCCTGATTTGAGGTTTTTCCCAGTTTCTGTTGTGTAAAAATCCCCCATGATGACCAATTTCAAGATAAAACATACTATCACAGAACAGAGATGGGGAGACACAAGCAATACGGGTACCACTACAAATGACTCAAAAACTCTGACTCAGCTTCTCAGCTCTCCTGCTCAATGGGTTAACTGTTATCTCCTTCTCTCTACTTTATGGTTTCTTCATACTACCTTATTTCTGTGAGTTCTCTTGCCACTGTCCACATGTTTCATTAATCAAACTCTTGAAGGGAAGGAACCTGATTGAATCAGCCATTCCCCAACCAAGAAGAAGAACTCCACGTGGTTAGAGTTGCCTTGCCAGACTATCCCCCATCTCTAATCCAATCAGCTATAATTGTCAGCAGGTGACCCTGTTCCAGGACGAGAAGTCTTTGACCTGCAAGGCATAAGACCTTTTTGGAAGGATGTGGCCTAATACAGCAAGTGCCTTGAAGGGATTATCCAGTACTTTACAACATAAGCAATTAAGTCCTGATTTGTGTTTGTGTTCAGTTACCTGCTGTAGTGTCATTTAGAAATGTCTTCATCTAGATCCCCTTTCTGATGGTTTTCTCAGTTTCACATGGATCAGTGTCACTCCAGAAGCGGGGGCACTGCGGTAAATGGCCAAGAACTCTGAATGTGAGTAGGAGATCTGGATCTAGGTCCATCCAATTACTTTTCTTTTTCTGTGACCTTGGACAATCTCACTTCAACTTTCTGAACTTATGTTTCCTCATTTATAATGAGGAAATTGCTCCTGCCCTACCAAATTCCAGGTGATATTTTACTGGAATAAGAAGGAAGAGAATGAGGAGAAGGTAGAGGAATGTTCTCACAGCAGGGAATTTAAATTTTTTTGAGCAAAGTTAACCTTTTTTAAAACACGTGGGTCTTAAGTGTGTAAAATCAGAGGTACTCTGGCTAAAGCAGAGGGCAGTGAGGTGAAGGGGCTGGGGCCCAACCTGCGTGGCCTCCTTCCTGCATGCTCTGCATTCCCCTAAACCAGGGAACCCTGGAGTTCCTGGGAACAGAGTTGGAAAGTGACTAGCCTATACAAAGGCAAGATATTTTCACATCCAGAATTTTTCATCTTGTGTCAACTTGGAAAAACAACAAAAAAATTCCCCACAAAAACATTTGGTGATCCTAGAAATAAAAAAGTATCTCTGGCAAATTTTATTGTGATAAAAATAAATCGAGAAGTATTTTAAGAAGTAAATATTGAGGCTACCAGAATCGCCATTTCTAATCTCCTACTGTGAACTAAATCACAAATGGCTCTTACTTCTACAAAAGCTACAACAGGATGTGTGGTATTATTGTTGCTGAAGGGATGGGTAAAGAAATAATTTAATTTCATCCCAATCCTCCATCTTATTTTTCCTCCTATATTTCTGTTTACTATGACACACATGATCTGATCTGAATTACAATGATCGGAAATATCATATATGCAAAAGTGTGGTTAGTATTATCAGTAGTGGTAGTACTATCATTAGTATTATTATATTATCCTCCCAAACCATTTTCTTGGCCTTATCAATGTTTTGGATATGATTGGGTAGACAAATACCAAAGGAGGCTTTATATGTTTAGAAAACATTTGAGCTAATGGTTTTCTATACAGCAAAACATCAGTTTCAAATCTTTTTATTCTTATTAAGGTATAGGTTTAATCAAAGTGAGGGCTGGGGAAGAAGATAAATATGATAATGTAAACAACAACATAATAAAAATACTTTCACATAATTATCTTTTATAGTCATTTTAAATTAGATAAGAATAGATGGATAATGCTTTGTTTCTAATAATTTCTGCAGCCAAAGGTAGAGGCCGTAATTAATTTGATCATCTCCCAGCCTGAGTCAGATAGTCATTGTATCAGTCAGGATCCCAACAGAAACAGAGTTACCAGGTATAATTCCAGGAAGGATTATTTACAAAATAGCTAATGACAATATTAAGGGGTGGGTAGGCTATGGGGAACTGCTAAGGATAGTGCAGGAACCCAGAACTAGCAGCAGGAGAGCTGCTACCACATCTAGGACTGAAGGGATGAGGAGAGAGCCAAGTTTCAAGTGCCCAGCAGGGGAAGAATTTATAGACCAGTGCTGTTTCACAGAAAGATAATGAGGCCCAAAAATGGCATTGAAACTCATTGAAACTTTTCTAGAAACCACATTTTCTAAAAATAAACAAAGGAAATTAATTTTCATAACCTATTTTAATCCAATATGTCACATCAACATTTAATTGATAGAAAATGTATTAATGAGATATTCTACAGTCTTTTTTTCACATCCAGTGTTCAAAGTTGACTGCGTATTTTATATTCACAGCACATCTCATTTTGGACTTGCCACATTTCAAGTGCTCAGTAGCCACAAGTGGTGGTGGCTCCTGGACTGGACAGCAGAGGCATAGAGCATCGACTGCCTTAATCTTCTGCTGGGGTCAAGTGGGAGGAAAAAGGACATAGGGTCAACCTAACCAGAAGCCACAGGCAAAAGAGCCTGTTACACAGGGCAGGAAGTCTGAATAGAATAACTTCTGCTATCTCTGGCCATCTTGCAGACTGTCAGATAGTCCCAGGATCAGAAATGCAGAGGCATGAATGTGAAGAGGTTTGACTGAACATAGCAAGTATTGTATTAAAATGTTATTCTGTCCTAATTGTACCTATCCTGTATGACAAGCATTTCTGGAAATGCCAGCAATGAGAAGATAGGGGTGTGAATATGCCGACCAGGCAACATTCCATGAAACTAATTACTTGGGATGATTCGGGCAAGAATATGCTGATACCAGAATCATTCAACACAGTACATGCCTTCCATGGATGGCCAGGCACTGTGCCTAGTTAAAGACAGTCTTCAACATTAAAGTAAAAGGAAACTACATTAGCCTGTTAACACATCATCTAAAGGAGACACAAAAGAAAGGAGAAAAGTCCCAAAAGATTGTCTTTCAAGCAAATTTCTTATTTTGTTTTATTAAATCAGATCAGCACTATGAAACACATGAAATAATTATTAGCCTCTCTAATTTACAAAAAAGCTGTCAAAAGTAGTAAGTACATAGGTATATAGAAAGGATGGAATTTGATTCAAATATCTGAATCTTCTCTACTAATAATAGACTATGTAAGGTTGAGTATACCACTTAGTCTCTCTGAGTCTCAGTATCCTCATGTATAAACTGAAAGTATAGGGATCCATATTCCCATATATTAGGTATCCAATACATTATTTACTCAACAATTTAATCAATATCTACTATATGCCAGACACTGTGCTAGATACTGGGTATATCTAGATGAGTAAGATATGATCCTCATCTTGAGTTTAGCAGAAAATGCAGACATATTAACAATAGCTATAACACAGTTAATATAGTAAATATTAACAACACTTATAATATTTATAATACAATTAATACCTATAAGCAACAATAGAGATATGTAGAAGATGAATGCAGTGTAATGAAAAAGAATGCAATCTTTAAAATTTAATAGACTTACATGTGAATCTGTCATTTACCAAGGGGTGTCATTGAGTAAAACACCTAATGTCTCTGAGACCCAGTTTCAAAGTCTGTCAGATTCCCTTTGAGAGGTTTTCATATGGATTATAGATACAGGAAATCCACAACTTAAGACCCAGTCTGTTGACGGGTAGCATTTGGAAGTTGAGCTTCTATAAATTCTACCTCTATAGGTATAAATTGAATTAGTTACATTCCAAGCAAAGAGCACCAAATATATATTTTGTCCAGATACCAAGTGGCTGAGTATTAAAATCAATATTTTGCCAAAGATGAATATCATCATCAAAAAATGAACTTCTAGAATATGGAAATAAATCCTAACTTATATCCAAAGATTATTACTATAATTTTATGAAAAAATATAATTAAGTTTTCTAAGTACTACAGTATAATAATAAAAAATAATTTTTCAGCTGTGTCAACTACTAGATTTTTCCCGGAGGTCATTCACTATAGCACATTGTAAAAACAAAAAGATGCTCACTTTCAACCAAGGTTGACCTGATATTTTTGAAGCACCTCATTACTCTCTTGTACTTTCTTCTTTTTTTTTTCAACTACTCTATATTCTTTATTAAATCTGAACAAAGATAATTTATCACTGATAATTTTGTTCATATTCTGGAAATTACTTCATTCATGAAATTTAAAGTGACATATTATGGCTTTCACTTATCCCTATAAGATATGAAAAATTGCCAATAAGGACTTTTTATTGAAAGACTTGTGGCCTAAATGGAATTAAGTAACTAAATATTAAATACAGTTCTTAAAAGTTATATTATTTAAAGATATTACTTAAATATAAGAATTCTACAATGATTTGAATTATGGTATAATTCCTAATACTTTATTATTTAATTTTTTTAAATGTATCTTGGGTCAAAAATAATATAGTCTTCTTCCTAAAGTTATCTAGGTATCATACACTATAAACTCGTGATCATAATCTATATATTTGCTCTCTATTCAACCATAAGAAAAATCTTAATTGTTTATGTAAAGTTAACAGCTATAACAATCTACTATGATTTATATTTTACTTTATACTTCAAGTAACTGATAGAGTTCAACATATGAAGTCTGTAAGAATACTTTCACTAAGTTACATTTAGGTTGCTTAGTTGATGAAAAGTGAATATTAAGATATTAACTGGGCCAGGTGTGGTGGCTCATGCCTATTATCCCAGCACTTTGGGAGGCCAAGGTAGGAAGGTCACTTGAGGCCAGGAGTTCAAGACCAGCCTAGGCAACATAGTGAGACACTATCTGTACAGAAAAAAAGCTGTAATTAGCCAGGCATGGTGGCATTCCCTTGCAGTCCCAGCTATTCTGTAGGCTGAAGCAGGAGAATCCCTTGAACCCAGGAATTTGAGATTACAGTGAGCTATGACAGTGCCACTGCATTCCAGCCTATGTGACAGAGCAAGACACTGTCTCTAAAAATTAAGATCAAATTAAATTAAATTTTTTGAATTGTATTGTTCATTTTTATGACAAATTTTAACATTTTTAAGAATCAAGTTTGTTTCTAGGAATTAGAAATACATTAAAATAAATAAAAATAAAAAATAAAAGATAACTACAAATTTAAAGATATTCTTTATTCGTATTATTGACATTTTTACAAGTTTAGAGTTTATGTTATCCAATGCAGTCACCTGATCATTAACCATGCAGACAAACTGAAAGATACTAGAAATGACATTGAAGTAAGCATGCAACCCTTCACCCACCCTTAAAGGCTCATCTCATAGTGAAAATTGAATAGCAGATTTGACCAAATACTACAGGTGAAGCCAAATTTTAGTGTATGCTTAATTCCTAGAAACCAACTTGAGGTCTTAAAAATAGTAAAAAAAATAAGTCATAAAAATAAATACAGTTCACAAAATTATGTTTTGACAAAATTTCATTAAGTGTATAAACAAAACTTTTTAATTAAAGTTATATTGGAAGTATCCCTTTGTGGGAATTTTTTGCATAGATGACATTGGATGAAGCTTCTTAAAGAGAAAGTTAAATTTAGTTTTAACTAAGAATGATGTCTGGCAATCTACTTGTGTTCAACAAGGGAAACCTTTCTTGTCTACATTTAAATTTTGGTTTTCTGAAAATTCTTTTTTTCCTCTAAAAAGCATGACTATTTCCTAAGGAAAGTCCCAAAGAAAGGGGAGTTCTCACAGTGATTTCTCAAGAATGGCCTGCTCTCCTTATGGGACATAATCTTCCTGGCTGAGTTCTTGTGAATAGTACATTAGTGGTAAAAGGCCAGATGTATATCAAAGTTTGAGAACCACAGCATACGGATAGAATTCAAGCCACTGGTACCCCTCTGGCTCTGCAGCTTCACCTCAGGCTCTTTCGAAACCAGGAAGACTAAGCCAGATGCCATTCCTCAAATGTCTCAAATAGCAAGTGCCTTCCACCACTTTGCTCAAGCTGTCCCCTCTGCCCAACTCCTCTCCCCTACTTAAAATAATCTGTTCTCACCCTTTAAGATAAAATTTAGGTCTAACCCCTGCAGAAAAGTTTCCCTATCCTCACAGATGGGGTCTGAAACCCAGCTTCACGTTGTCAGCTCCGTGGTTCTCCCATTGGACTAGTGAATCCCTGGGAAGACCCTCTGCCTGGGTCATCTGTGTGTCCTCCACACCAGGCCTGGGGTTTGACACATAGCAGAACCTTAATAATTACATGTAGCATTTCAATCACTACAAAACTGATTATATAAGAATGACATCTTTATCAGTGTACCCACATGATATAAAAATTAACAGGGAAAAATGGATCTCAGAGCAAATTTTAAGAATTCTAAAACCAAGAGATTGGAGGCACCAAAGAAGGGGCAGAGGGTAAAAGAGGCTTCAGTTAAGGTGTACACACCTGAAACACACCAAGTGTCAAGCTGCAAGAGGAACAATCACAAAACAGGCCAATGCTCCATGGAGAGGAAAGACAAGAGAAGAGGAAGTAGATTACAAAGGCTATGGTCATGAAAGACAAGAGAAGAGGAAGTAGATTGCAAAGGCTATGGTCATCTACACCTCATGTCTGACAAAGAAACAAGTTGCTAAAAGAAAGCAATCTTTCTAGTTCTGATAAAATTTTCTGAATTTTAAAATTTCAATTGACTATCAAGTATCTAGAATTGTATAAAGGAGACAAAAATACTGTACATTTTTCATCTCATATGAACAAGCAAATATATCTACAAGAACAGAAGGTACAATCCAATACTATTTTAGGCTCTTTTCCAGAGAGCAAACAAAAATTCAAACTAAAAAGAGGGAGAAATAATGGAATGGAAAAATAATAATAAACTGAACATAACCACTCATTCCCCAGAGACTCTACCCTGCCCTTCCTACCTCTGCCAAAGAACTAACAATGAAGAAAAATTAAAAAGCATGTCTTGGCCTCTATCCAGTGCTGGGACTTATTAGTAACTATCTTAAAGGTTGAAAGGATCCTCAGCCAGAAGAATTGGCAGCCCATAAAATGAGTGAGGCAATGGTACAGATGGTTGCCTTGGACATGGTACCAAGCCAGTCCAGGACAGTAAAGATCTTCAGAAACTCAAGCTGTATATTACCATAACATTTCACAATGTTTCAGAAAGAAAATATTTCTCTATTTATTCCCTATAAAATCTAACTGAAAATAATTATTAACCGGGCAAAATGGTTAATAATTTAATGTAATAACTATTACAGGCAAAGGCATTAGAAGATATTATTGTGTCTATATACCATTGTAGCTTCTCACTGAAGTTGTTTTACAAAGGAATTTTCTGCCTAAGAGAATAAATGAAAACTTGACAGGTTGTCACCCAAAAGTGCAATTCCAGTGATACCTCATATATCTTAACAGAGGTCATATCTTACTGTAACTGATCATTATTATTATAAGGACTATTCAAAATCTTATGATGGAATTTCCTTTTTAAGAAATACTGCTTAAGGGCCGGGCGCGGTGGCTCACGCCTGTAATCCCAGCACTTTGGGAGGCCGAGGCAGGCGGATCACAAGGTCAGGAGATCGAGACCATGGTGAAACCCCGTCTCTACTAAAAATAGAAAAAATTAGCCGGGCGCAGTGGCGGGCGCCTGTAGTCCCAGCTACTCGGGAGGCTGAGGCAGGAGAATGGCGTGAACCCGGGAGGCGGAGCTTGCAGTGAGCCGAGATTGCGCCACTGCACTCCAGCCTGGGCGACAGAGCAAGACTCCGTCTCAAAAAAAAAAAAAAAAAAAAAAAAAGAAATACTGCTTATACTTGCAGATCAAAGGCACAGTAGGTATTCAACTAATGTCTACAGGATTTGAATCTAAATCTTGTTGACATCATTTTTCACTTGGAGTAAAATTCTAAAATGTCACATAAGCTATGTAAGTACAATGCATTTCCATGATATAAAGGATCTTCACCTTTCCTACTAAATTGGAATGTGTTTTAAAAGGGAAGTTATAGTGGCTGGAAGGTTGGAATGCTATTTTGCTAAAGTGTGGGTCAGGGGAAACAATATTCCCAGGGGAAAGCTGATTTCTATCTTTCTCTCTCCCCTAAGTTGCTCATAAAGCTAGGTCACTTGCTGAAACTTCTTACTGATTTTATTAGTCTGCCTGTAGACTACCTTGAGTTTTTTCCCTTTAATCTCAGTTTCCTCTATTTCTTTTTCATTCTTATACCTCTAATTGCTTTGTCTTGTCTTATTTCGTTTATTTCCAATATAAGCCTGAATAGAAGTAATGATAGCAGAATTCTTTGTCTTGATCCCCATCTAAGTAGAAATAATTCTAAAATCTTACCATTACATGTGTTTACTGTAGGTTTTTTCTATACATGCTTTAGTAGGTTAAGGTAGTTCCTTTCGATTCCTAGTTTGCTATAAAAAAATTTATCATGAGTAAATTTTGGATCTTGCCAAATCCGCAGCTATCAATGAAAGTCCTATGTTTTGTCAAGAACAGTGAAGGATGTGAGATTTTTTTTAAATTACTTTAAGTTCTGGGATACATGTGCAGAATGTGCAGGTTTGTTACATAGATATACACCTGCCATGGTGGTTTGCTGCACCCATCAACCCATCATCTACATTAGGTATTTCTCTTAATGCTATCCCTCCGCTAGCTCCCCACCCCCTGACAGGCCCCAGTGTGTGTTGTTCCCCTACCTGCGTCCATGTGTTCTCATTGTTCAACTCCCACTTATGAGTGAGAGCATGTAGTGTTTAGTTTTCTGCTCCTGTGTTAGTTTGCTGAGAACGATGGTTTCCAGCTTCATCCATGTCCCTGCAAAGAACATGAACTCATCCTTTTTATGGCTGCATAGTTTTCCATGGTGTATTTTAACCTACTTACAAGTTAACAGCTTAGCCTGCCACAATTTCATGGGTGCCAGCAAAAGATGTGAGACTCCAGGGTCAGAATTAAAGGACTTTTTACCCACGGGACAGCAAGCATCATGAACATCATAAATATTCATTTGTGTATTTTTTTTTTCTTGATTAGTCCTGCTAAAAGTTTGTGCATTGAATTTGTTCTTTCAAATTACTGGTTTCGGATTATGTTGATCTATGTTTTGGGGGTTTTTAACTTCAGTAATATTTGATCTCATTTTTAATATTCCTTTTAATCATTTTAATCTTAATTTATTCTGTTTTTATTCTTCTAGTTTCCAAAATGGAACATGACTCATTTATTTTCACAATTTTTTCTTTTTAATAGTTACCTCAAATACTGCCTTAGTTGCCTCCTACAAGTTTTGATATATAGTACCTTTACTTTTGTACAGCTTTTAAATTGTGTTTTCTTTCTTAACCCAGAAGTTATTTGGAAATACATTTTAATATTTCCAAATACAAGGAAATTTTTCAACTAGCTTTTTTTTTAACTGACTTGTGGTCAAAAAAAAGAAAAATATATATTCTCTATTATTGGAGATGATATATAGATATATAGATGGACATATAGAGATACATATATACCTATAGTGTATGCATATAGAGAGTTAGAGATGGAATTAATTTTGCTTTTCGATGTTTCTTATTTCTTGATCTTGTTTTTATATCCTTAATCTATCAGTTTTGTTATGAATGAGGGTTTGTTGGTTATTCCTTTTAGTTCTTGCTTTATGTATTTTTGAGAGTGCTCTGTTATATATACACATTTATTGATTGTTGTGACACCTTGGAAGATAATTTCTTTTAAAAATTATTTTAGAGTAGCCCTTTATCCTTTTTTAAACTTTAAGTTCTGTTTCATTTGAGGACCCCAACTTTCTGTAATTCATATTTGCACATTAGATCTTTTGGTATCCCTAGAATTTCAACCTTTCAGAGTCATTTGGTTTTGGAATTTCTCTTGGATGCAAGGTAAAGCTGAATGAATTTTGTACCAAGTTGATAATACAACCTTTTTTTTTTTAGACAGAGTCTCGATCTGTCGCCAGGTTGGAGTGCAGTGACGCAATCTCAGCTCACTGCAACCTCTGCCTCCCAGGTTCAAGCATTTCTCCTGCCTCAGCCTCCCAAGTAGCTGGGACTACAGGTGCGCACCACCATGCCTGGCTAATTTTTGTACTTTTAGTAGAGATGAGGTTTCACCATGTTGGCGAGGATGGTTTTGATCTCTTTACTTTGTGATCCACCCACCTCGGCCTTCCAAAGTGCTGGGATTACAGGCGTAAGCCACCGCACTCTAACAAGTGAGAGTTTAGTCAATGTACGTTTATTAAGATTATGGCATTGCTGGTACATCTGGACTTGTTTCCACCATCTGATTTTGTGCTTTCTTTTTATTTATTTCCTGGTCCTTTCCTCACTGTCCTGACTATTGTTGGATTGATTATTTTTATATCTTTAGTTTTTCCTTCTGTTAATTTAAAAGCTGTAAATTATATTGCTATTGTTTTGGTGATTCCCTCTAGCATATGAAGATTGAAACTTAACCAAAAAGTTTTCTAACACTATCTAGAATTATTTAGTACATCAATTCTATTTATAATTAAAACATTGAGTATAACACATTTTGAACCCTGGAACAGCTCCACATCTGGTTATTTTTATATAGAGCTTCACTTATCTTTTAAACAAAGAAAGCATTTTTTGTAATCGATAGTTGATTACATTGGTCAACATATTTTATTAATTTCTGTGTCCACTGTTGTTTCTCATGCTTGGCATTGTCCTTCTGCATTCCTGCATTCACCTTTTTTCTTGCCAAAGAAAAAGTTTTTAGGACCTATGAATGACAAATTTCTCTTGCCTTCTATGCATCTCAGATTCTCTTTACCTTGTCCTTATTCTTGCATGATTTTTGTGTATAGAACTCTAAATATACTTATATCTTTCCTCAGCACTTGTAAGATATTGCATTTTCTCTGGCATCAATTTTCTCAAAATAAAAGGCTGCTGTTTGTCTAATTGTTGTTAACTTTTAGATGATTTGTATATTTTCCCTGATGGCTTTGAAGAGTGTCCTTTATTCTTAATAATGTAGTTCCTTATCATATATCTAAAAGTGAATTTATTTTTATTTATATGGTTTCATACTCAAGAGTATTCTTCTGATATGTGAATGATAATCTTAAATTCTAGAAATGGTATTAACAATTATCTCTCACTTATTGATTTTCTAATATCCCCTCCCTCTCAGAAGCTCATATTCATTGAATATGGGAGCAACTCAACTCATCTTTCATGTTTCTTAATTCCTCTCCCATATATTTTATTTGTGCTGAATAGTGGATGTCCTTCCTTCCTCTTCAAGTTTAATATTCTTTTTGTCTATGTTCATTCTAGAGTATGTCCCATACATTGCATTTTTGTTTGATTGACTAAATTTTTATTTCCATCATATTTGGTTGGATCATTTTTATCTACCAGCACATTATTTTATTCCTCTCTGGTTTTGTCTCACACTTTATATTTTTTAAACAATTATTTCAAATTCTTTCTCAGACTTCTCTCAAATTAACTAATCAGAATGAGTTCTGATTGTTTGGTTTATGTTCATCTTTATTTTGGCTTTCTTCCTTAACATCAGATTTTTTAAATGAGTTTTATAGTTTTTGATCATCGGCTAATTTTTATGCAAGATTTTTAAAATTTTATTTTCCCTTCTTCCTCCCACACCTATTTCTGTATATCTAGTGAATTGCCTCCACCCAGCCAACACAGAATCAGTTCTTCTAATGATGGTGACTGCCGCGTGTGATATTCATACATAGTACACTTCTTTTAGAACCCCTTTTGTGTTCTAGATTAAGTGCCACTTCAGTACTCTTCTGAAGATATTACAATATAATTGCTTTTTATTATTGATTTCTCCCCTAGCAAGACTGTCTGCTCCATGAGGGCCAGGACCTGAGCTATCTGGTTCACACTGTTAAATAACCCAGCCCCAAAAGTAATGAGTGGAATAAAGTACACTCATTAAATAGTTGCTGACGGAAATAATCAAATGTTTTCATCACTGGGTAATGTGTCTAATGGTATTGCCATTGTACCATTTTTCTCAGGATCCATGTGGTTAGTTTTGGAACTCAAAAAGTGATGATTTTCCTAGGTGGTTGCTTGCTTTTGAATAGTGATTTAGTAAGCACTTGACTTCTAGTTCAATCATTACTTCTTTCTCTCTGAGTTATTTTCACAAGGGTGGATCTGAAGGGCTAGCAGCTGAGAAGCCTGGCAGGATAAAGGGGATGATATCTTGCACTCTGCATTTTGTTTCATTGGTGTAATTACTATGATGATTGTAGATTAAGTCTAATCCTAGTTATTATAATTTCCTCTTTGAATCCCAAAGATAAGGGGTTTCATTCTACACAAAGATCTTTTTCAATTATTTCTGGACAGAAACCAACTAAAATTAGGTCCAATAGTCATTCCTGAGCTTGGAAGTGCCTTCTGCATACTCACTTCCTGTCAATCCTCCCTGACAACCCTAGAATCATTTAAACCTCACAAGTGGCTGTTGGGAAGCATGTCATTTCAATGCACCTCTATAGCTTACTGAAGATCATATTGAAATGATTTGTGAAAATGTGGAACAATGTCTCCTGATGTTTGAAAAGTATCACAATTTTATTTACATATTTATTGTGTTATTTTCAAGACCTCCAGTAATTACTAGTATAAGAAATAAAACATATACATGCTCTCTTTTCACCAATAAGAAAGTCGGTTTGGTTTGGTTTGGTTTTCTGTCAGATTTAATAGTAATTTTTATCCCAACATATATACTAAGATTGTTTTAAAGACAGCTTGAATTTTTTTTTTTCCCAAGACAGGTCTTGTGCTGTCACCCAGGCATGAGTGCAGTAGCACAATCACACCTCACTGCAACCTTCACTTCCCAGCCTCAAGCTATGCTCCCACCTCTGCCTCCGTAGTAGCTGGTACTGCAGATCTGTAGCTGACCTTTACCATGCCCAGCTGACTTTTTTACTTTTTGTAGAGACCAGGTCTCCCTATGTTGCCGAGGCTTATCTCAAACTTCTGGCCTCAAGCCATCCTCCCACCTTAACCTTCCAAAGTGCTAGGACTACAGGCATGAGCTAACACACCCAACCCAAGAACTTGATTTTTATCCAACATGCGTGCTTAGTAAAGACAATAGCCATCAGTTAAATTTTTAAAAACCTTTAGAACAGACATATAAACACTACCCACTAATGAGTCATAAAATCTATATGCATCTAAGATCATACTGAAAAAAAATTCACCTTATTTCTGCGTTTGTTTATACAGTAAGGAAAATATAGATTTTTTTGTCTCTGTGGTATTTATTTTCCTAAATGTATCATATTTCTGGTCTTTTAATTATTCATAGAAAGATCACAGCAATGGTTTCTTCCAAATATCATAGCCATCCTTACAGAACTTTCTCCACTGCATGTAGAGACCAGCTTAGCATATAATTTATGTTTTCAAACTTTAATTTGCCTGAAGCCTTTAATTTTCCTCAAGCCTGTGTGTGTGTGTGTGTGTGTGTGTGTGTGTGTGTGTATGTGTGTGTCTAACCTGTGGCTCCAAGTTATAGCTGAATTTTTTACAATTTTACTTATTTTTGTAATAAATCCAATCACAGCCCTCACTGGGTTATAGACTGGATTGATGGGAGAAAACTATAATCAGGGAAAGAAGGTAAATACACATTAACTTCACTCAAAAGCCACTCCTTTAAGCAGTTGTACATAGCAGGTCATTAAAGTTCATGTATTCAGTATAATCACATTTTTAAAGGTATACTGACAATATCAATAGTGTTCGCTGCAACCAGGGATCATGAAACATTCAAATTTCTTGAAACCTGTAAATTTAGATTGAGAGACTATTAGAAATAAAGCATGTTTAAGTTAAGCATATTATCAATTAAAGTATATTTAATGCTAAAATTTTGAAGCAAAAGAAAAAAGTCATAGTCATATATGAAAAGAACATAAATTCATATGCCATATTATCCAACCACCCAGGTAACAACAGACTGGCTACAAATTATGTGAGGAATTTAAATATAAATTATTAGGTTTCTAAGTGCGATTCTGTGATGACAAGCACATCATTATAACTTAAAGCAATTCATTTCTACACAATTTACTGAATGTCTACTATGTCTATTCTTGCCTCAGGGAGCTCACAGACTGCTAGGAAATAAAGACACATTCCAACCAGTTGCAATTCAGTAACGTTATTATGAGAGTTATATTAATGGTAGATACATTTTTATAAATAACACCTCAATTCTGCACTTTAATAAAATATCCATGTGCCTGTAATTTATAACTACACATTAGTAATCTTTCATATTAATAAATAAAAATTCCATTCTAATTAGGCACTAATATAAAACAGTCACTCACTTCCCATCTGTTATCCCATTTGCTGATACCTACAAGAGGAGTATCAGTAATTAACTGTTGAGTGCCACAAGCTGGAATATTCTGTTTTGCAAAATAAGTGATATGAATATTTATTTTAAAAAATTTTGTGAGCAGAAATGACCAGGTTATGAACCATCTTTTTTTCCATATTAACATAACAAAAAGTAAGTGGCTTTTGAGTTCAAAACTGATGAATTACTGAGAATCTTCTAATGTTGGGATCCTTCCATCTCAAGTAGGTTTCCTAAATTACTTTTCCTGTATTTCAGAAATTGAAATAATGAACCAACACCTACTCCAAAAAAAGTTCATATAAAATAGTAACAGTTGGGCATGGTGGCTCCCACAGGAAATCGTAGCACTTTGGGAGGCCAAGGTGGGAGGATCACTCGAGCTTAGGCAATACAGTGAGACACTGCATCTCTAAAAAAAAAAAAAAAAAAAAAATAGCTGGGTGTGGTGGTGCATGCCAGTAGTCCTGAGGCTGAGGCGGGAGGATCCCTTAAGCCCAGGAGTTTAAGATTATAACGAGCTATGATTGCACCATTGCACTCCAGCCTGGGTGACAAACAAGGCTCTGTCTTTTAACTATAAAAATAAAATATTTTTTAAAAGGATAGTAACATTACTGACCTCCACTATTCTGCTTTGCAGGCAGCAACCTTGTAAGTAGAATGAGTATGGAGTATGGTCTTTTCTGAAAACGAAATACCAGAAAATGGGAGAGAAGAATGGAAAGGGCAGCAGCATCCTGTGTCCAGATGCCCACACAAGAAAAAGGCTGAGTTGAGCTTCCTTGTCTTTGCTGTCTCAGTAACAGAGGTCATGGCAACTGAACTACCAACCTCATAAGAGAACCTCCTTGTGGACTCTCCTAGCTCATGGCCTGGTTTCCTTTGTGTTGCACATGCAATGTGCTTGACACAAGCAACCTTCATCTTGTTTCTGAAGGTTAAAAGAGTCCCACCCTTAATATAATTCAACCACCATATGTACAGTCTCAAATGTTCCCCGAGAAGATAGCAACTTAATGTCAAGTTTAGCAATGATAAATTGGCCAGGCTTCCTCAGAAGCTGACTGCCAGTCTTAAAAACCTGTCTCTAGGTGATATCCATTTCTTCGCTAAGTTTCTTATGAAATCATCTACGCCTGTTTTTTGTCATTCTGTAACCTTTAGACCAAACGGTCACATAATCACTATCACCATGCTGAAAATACAATTGTGAAAGAATATTAATGAGCTGGCCACAGCAACATCTATTAGAAAATATTTATTTAAGATTCTGGTACTTGTTTATTTTTACAAAAAGCAAGAAGTATTATTTCTCCTTGGTAAGATTAACAAACCAGCCAAAAACACACTCCTCATTTTTATATATTCCCCTAGTGGCATAAGGAACCCCTAGATATGCAGGTGGTAGCCTCGGGTTCAAGTTTAGTGGAATCCTTATGAAATTCTGGTGGAGCTTACTGTGCACCATGAACTGGGTGACCCAGGAGGCCCAGAAGGAAAATATTCCCCATCCTCTGGTCTAGATTCATACAACTCATCAGATTTAGAATTAATTGTCCATTTATAAACAAGTCTTGCCAATGACAGCTCTTCACTCTCTCCCAAAGCCATCCATAGTGGATCTAACTACTTGTTAGACCAAGTTGTTACCACTCTACATGGTAATTTCCTGTTGAATTATATAGTAGTCAGCTGAAAGCTCCTTGAAGGCATGGGTGTGTCTCATTTATGTTTGAATTTTCACTGCTGGTCACTGTTTTTATATATATATAAATTGTACATATTGTATATATTGACTACCATATACATAGTAGTCAATAAACTGACAAATATAGGAATGAATGAATCATGTTTTGCATGATTTGTTATTTTTTACATAGATTATTACATTTGATAAGAAAGTCTCAGAAAGGAAAACTATCTTGCACAAGTTTATAATATTTGTAAATCAAGGATCTGAGTTTCAAATCTAGGTCTAGGCTGGATTTGATGGTCTGGCTGTAAATGCAGTGCTCGTAATCTTAATATTTAAGGATGCCTTAGAACCTCACTGGCACAGAAATTGTACCACCTCATGGTCCACATTGCCTGCAACTCCCTCTGTACTCTATGAAGTACTTGGTGATTAACCTCTAACTACCTCAATTATTCTGAATTTCCTCTTCACTCATGCCTAGTCACACAGTGTTTGTTCTGTCTGTAGGTGGCTAACTCAGATAGTTACAGCACAGGGTCAAGGAGACCAGGGTTATAAAGTTAGGATACATCTACAAAGCTAGATTGGATTAATCTGTCCAATACTGTACACACATTCTTCACTCATTCCTACTTCCTGACAAACAAAGTATCCCCAGCCAACAGAGACTAGTTGAGATAATGTGAATTGATCCTTACAAATGCAGAAATTTGTTCATTAAACCCTGCAGTCTAAAGCAAATAAGAAAATGAAGCAATTCCAGAAGCCAGTTTTCCTGCATTTCCAGGAAGTGACTTACTAAGGCAAAAAAGAGAGAAATAATTTCCTTCAAATTTTGAAAATATTAACTTGTTGAACTTCTAACATCTGTTTATTACTGTTGCAAAGATAATATCATCATGTTTTAAGTCCTCAGCATCACCTATCAACATCATTTTTGCCTCTGCTTAAGTTTTCTATAAACCAGTAGGAATCTGCACACCATATTTACTGTGACTGATTGAAAGAAATTATAGAACTTTTTTTTAAATAAGGGAAAGACTAATAATAGCCTCTATTTATAGGCATCTACCCAGTACCAGAACTGTGGTAGGAACATGTGCTGACTCATTTACAAACTCAATGGCCATATAAAGTATTAATTATCTCCTTTTGTAGATAGTACAGCTATTGTGCCCAGAGGTTATAGGGCCTTTCCAATATCCCAAGTCTTCTAAACAAAAGAACCGAGACATTGAACAAATGTATCTAATTCCAAAGATCATGCCTCACACCACTGCATGGCTTCAGCGCATAGTAAGTGCTCAATAAATATTTTTGCATAAATGAATCAGTTGTGGCTGAATCTGTTTTTACCTTAAGATGTTGAAGCTACACATAAAAATGAAGCTTTCAGACACTACACCAGATTTGACTGTCTAAAATACTTTGTTAAGGAATGTATGCTAGGGTTTAATCACATTACTCTCACCTCAGTGGCTAGCGCAACCCTGAATGTTTAATTATGCTACTAGTTTTATACCTAATCAATCTTTTTCATTAAAATCCAGTGAAGCAGACAACTGGGATAATTACTGCAGAATCATCTTCATTAAAAATTTTAGCTTCTAATTAAGAGTCATTGTTTATCTCATCAGGAAACAGTTAGAATTCATGACAGGGTTGCCCTGTTTATTAAATTTTTAGCCTTTTTGAGGTTGGACATAGTACATAATACTCCTACTTATGTGAGCATTTGTGTTTATACCCATACATATGTTTGAGTATATTTAGTAGTGTTTTAATTGCATCAGAGGAAAAATAGCAATACAAAGCATGAAGTCTAATGAAAACTCTATCATTGAAATCCTTGATCCAGTATTTATGTCTCAACTAATTACAAAATGTTCAAAAGTGAATTATTTATACCTCAATCGCTAGTTGAAGGCATAATTATATTCACAACTGAACAAAAACTGCCTTAAAACTTTTTCTCACAAGTTATGAATTTTTTAAAAGCCTGATGAATATTCACCCAAGTCTCTGCAGCATAAAGAAATAATTATTATTTCCCTAGACTCCCATTTCTGGGAAATTCCTTTTCACCATGAGGATCACACATATAGGTCTTTGGAAGGAAGTCACAGTCTCCTTGGAGTACAGGAAACTATCCATTCATTAGTAAATACACCCATGATGTCTTGTCCCATGGGAAACTCAGCTTGATTACTCTCTGCAGTTGCACTGCAACCCTCCACACGTACAACTGCTGTTGTGTAATTCACAACAAACACTGGCAAATGCTTTAAGTCATTATCCTTTGCCTTAACAGTGAGACACTGTTCTTTAACTCTCGCAATCATAAGTTGTGAATCTACTGCTCTATTCAACATGATTACAGAGCCAAAGAAGAACAAAAGGTAGCCATAGAGGGTGTGAGACAGAAGAGCAGATCAATTCCTTAAGAAAAATCGAGATCCAAGTAACATATTTGATTGGCTGTTCCTGAGTATCTATGTTAGGAAACCTGGCAGAAGGGCAGGAATGGGGGTGGGAAGGGGGATGGGGACTGAGAATACTGGAAGGATAAAATTAATCATCGGAATTGGTTAAAGGATAATTTAAACATTATGCATAAAGCTTCACTAAAATGTTCCTATGTAGAAATATTTGGAAGCCAAATGACTTTCATTAGCTATGATGGTGATCAGCATGGCCTCCAATGACATCAAAGTTGACACAAGGAGTTCAAATATTTTAGGCTTAGATGGAAGCTTCAAATTCACTTTTTTTCACTTAAAATTCACATTTTTTTTTAGCTTAAAATGCATTCACTTTTTCCATGCTAACAGTAAGCAGACATAAAAGGTAGGGGAGAAATGTAACGGCAGAAAATAAAGTTCAATTTATCATCTACAACAGAGGTTTTCCAACTGTCCATAGAAGAGAGGAAATGCAGAAATTTGGGGAAGTGACAACCTTCCCCCAACCTCAACAACATGCTTTCCTTCTCTCCTTACAATTTGTATTGCCCTCCCACCCAAAGACAGTGGAAGGTAGAGCTTTTAAAAATATTCGCTTTATAGTAACTACTGGAAAATGGACACAAGGATGATCTTTAAGCATCTTCCTAAAGGACTTTTAAAATCATTTTAACTTGGAAAGGGGATGGAAAGGTGGGGGTAGGATAAAAATTAAACCTTTCCTTGAAGCAGTCTTGATAGTATTATCTTCTCTCAGTATGGGGGAAAAAAAAGATAATGGTATAAAAGAGTTATAGTTTAGGGTATTTTCCCCCTTAAAATTACTAAACACAACTGATTATATTATACCAAGCTGCCTTTCTATGAAGCATAAAGGATATAAACAGAGCACAGGCTTAAATATGGATACCAGCCAGACTTCCAAATGAGCACCAGCATTCAAAGGTGTTTTCTTCTGGGAACAATTTGTACCTAGTTCCAGATGTTTTCCCTTCTAGAAAATAGCAAACGCTGCTTAGCATCCATTTCACTGGTGTAAGCAATGGGTACTTTAAATGCTGCCGGCTGCACCACGGCTCACTGTTATTACAGCCAATGCCTCACCTACACCTGTACTGTATATATTGATGCTGAAAGAACCCATTCAGATAAATTACCCACTGGCAGAAGATGAGCTGATAAGAAGAGCATCATTATTTTGCAAAATGGTCAATGCAGGGTGCTATAAAATAAAAATATAACCAAGGGATCCTTCAGAGATGAAGCAAATTTTATGGTAGAGGATCAGGTGAATAATGTGCCTCTGGAGGCGGTGAACTCTTCTTTCCCTGCACTGTCTGTGACATGTATGACAATGTTATGCTGCTGGAAGTGCCCAGCAACCAGGGTTAACCAGCCTATAAAATTGGTGGGCAGCAGAATACCAATGGCCAGATATATGGATTATTAAAATTAAAGGGCACAGGGGGCATAAATTCTCAGATAGATTTTGAGGCTTCTGTTCCTAATTCAGCTACTATAGAAGAAGAAGAATAACTATCATTAGAGCCACCATTCTTAAGTATTTCCTATGTTCCAAGCACTGGGCTTACATACATTCCCTTACTTGACCCATAAGGAACGCGCCTATATGGAAGAAATTATGATTCCCATTTTATGGACATGGAAACTGAGCCTCAGAGCAGAAAAATAACTTGCCTATGCCAGTGTACAGCCAAAATCATGCACTAAAATTAGTACTACTTGATTCCAAAACTTACGCTCTTAACCACTTGCTCCACTGAGTCTCATATTCGGAATAATTGGAAGGTAAAAATTCTAAGTCTCTTAGAAGGCAAAGAAATGCAGTTACCAATGCAATTTTTTTTTAAACTTTTCCAAAATCCAACGATAGAACTAAATCTCACTAATTTAAACTAAAATGCAAAGCAAAATGATGTCTGCCAATTTTACATTATACTTTTAGCATCATTAATGTTGGCAAGCACAAATTGACTAGATACCTTTCAGAGAAGACCCCCACACAAATGAAGATTTTGTAAGTAAATCATAAAGCACACCTAATGGAAACACAAAGTAAGTTATTAAATTTTCTCTCTGTTTGTAGATCTTATGTATTATCTATCTAATATATTTAAAAGGGAGGTAGTGATCTTTAGCCAATATGGTGTAAGTCTTACATTCACAAAGTGGTATTACTATCCTAGAGAACTAGGCAATTTGTAACAATTATTTAAGTTTTTTTAAATTTATCAGACATATAGCTGGATGGATGGATGGATGGATGGATGGATGGATGGATGGATGGAAGATGATAGATAATAGGAGGATAGACACGTATGTAGGCAGGTAGGTCAACAGATAGACAGATAGATAGATAGATAGATACATACATACATACATACATACATACATACATACATACATACATACATCCAGAGATATAACATTTGAAAGGAATTTTAATTTACAAGCAAACATCAATATTTTAGATCCATAACAGTTACCTATTCCTAATTCCCCAACACAAAATTTTGCTCCTAAATTTTGTGGCAAGACAGAGCAAAGCCAATTGTATTTAGCTCAATAGTTTCCAATTTGTGCTGTAACAACTTACTACATTAAAATGATACAAATTTATTATCCTACAGTTCGGGAGACTGGAAGTCTGAAATTAGTTTTATAATCTAAAATCAAGGTATTCAAAGAGCTGCCCACCTTCTGGAAGCTCTAGCCTTTTCCAGCCTAGAGAAACTGCCTGCATTCCTTGTTTTGTGGCTTTTTCTTCCATCTTCAAAGCACATCACTTTAACCTCTGCTTCCATCACATTTCCTTCTCTGGCTCTGATCCTCTTGCCCTCCTTCAAGAAACCTTATGATCGCACTGATGATCCAGGATAATCTTCCTATCTCAAGATCCTTAACTGAACCACATCTGCAAAGCCCCTTTTGCCATGTAAAATAATATATTCAAAGTCAGGTGTGTGGCTCACACCTGTAGTCCTAGCACTTTGAGAGGCCGAGGTGGGAGGATCACTTGAGCTCCGGAGTTCGAGGCTAGCCTTGACAACATGGTGAAACCCCATCTCTACAAAAAATACAAAAAAAACAAAAGGTTAGCCAGGCATTGTGGTGTGTACCTGTAGGCCCAGTTACTTGGTGGGCTGAGGCAGTTGGATTACTTGAGCCCAGGAGGTCAAGGCAGCAGTGAGCAAAGATCATGCCACTACACTCCAGCCTGGGTGACAAAGTGAGACCCTGTCTCAAAACCAAAAACAAAAAAAATCAGGAGTTCTGGGGATTAGGACGTTAATATTTTGCGGGGTGGGGGGACCATTATTCCATCTACCACTATCTTTCTATAAGTGGATCCCCATAGCTTGCTGGAGGAAGGATCTTCTTTTCCTAAGGTGGTAACTTATTATTAATCATAAAGGTAGCCAAAGGAATCTAGATCTCAGGGAGCATTCCTAGAATGTGTCTTATGTATTCACTGCATTTGGTGATCTCATCCAGTTTCATAGTCTTAAATACCATGTATATGCCAAGGATTCCAAAAATACCTCTCCAGATCAAACTCATCTATCCAGACGCCTACTGAATACACCCACTTGGATATCTAATAGGCAAGTCTGACTCAACCTGTCTAAAATTGAGCTCCCGATTCCCCCTCTCCCAAGCCTACTTCTCTCAGTCTTCCCCACACCCCTTGATGGAAACACTATCTTTACAATTGTTCAGGCCAAAAACCTTGGAATTATCCTTGACTCCTTTCTTGCTTTCATACCCTTCATCTAATCCATCAGCAAATCCTGTCAGCACTCCACTCAAAATGTATCCAGAATCCTGTATCTCATCTCCACCACACCACCACACTGGTCCAAGCCACTATCACTTCTCTTCTGGAGTTCTGCAATAGCCTATGAACTGGTCATCTTCCTTTCACCCTTTCCCCCTATGGTAGCAGCCAGCCTAGTCTTGATAAAACCTGATGCTGTGGGGCCTCACCCAGATTCCTCCTTTCAGGACTGAGGCACTCACTACCCCAGCAGCCAAAAGCATTGGCTGCCAATGGCTTACATTTGAATCCCCTTCTGGGAATTGTCTTCACTCAAAGGGAGCTGCCTCCTGAAGTTAATGCCTTTTTCTGAGGTGTAAACAATGACTGGTCAATGTGATGATACAAAAGCTCCATCCCTTTGCCTCTATTTGGGACAACTCTGGAGGACTCTGCTACAGGATTCCCTGTGAATTGGTGGAAGCCTTTGCTGCAGCAGCATATTCCATTTCAGCTTCTCCCTGTGCTCCATCCTGTGTTCTCACTCCCTCAGAGGTATTGCTCCTAAGAACATTCCCAAAATAAATCTACTGCCTGCAACTATACATCTCAGAGTCTGTTTCTAGGAGAACTCAACTGAACACACTGAAATCAAATCATGTTATTCCTCTGGTCAAAACTCTCCAACGACTCTCCATTTCAAATAAAAGCTCATGTCCTCACAGTGTCCTAAAAGTCCTAAGTGAAGCCACCCCTTTTGTCTCATCTTCTGCACTCTTGCCCCAACCTCAATGGACACTTCTTCCATTAGCTGCTCCCTCTTTCTTGAATGCTCTTCCCCCACATATCCACACAGTTTACCAACCTCTCAGTCTGTGCTCAAATGCTGTTTCCCCAAAGAAGCCTTTCCTGAACCTCCTATGGCATTAGAACTGCCATAACCCATAATCTATGTTGTTTGTCTGCATACCACTTACTGTCTAATATATAATATAGTACACTTATTTACTATGTTTATTATCTTTCTCATCTCACTATAATAATTTTCTTTCTGTCTCTTTTATCCTCCCTACTTAGAGCAGTGCCTGGAACATGGTCTTCAAAATACTTGATAAATGAATGAATGAATGAGTGCTGACTGTGTGTCAGGAACCTCCCTGGGAACATTTTTGTATAATATCTCATTTAACAGTTACAACAACTCCAGGAGAGGAATATTATAATATCCATTTTCCAACTCAGAAAACAGAGACTCGGATAATGACATGAGATTACCACATAGGTAAGAAGGGATAGGGCCCGGGTGCAAACCCCTGTTGGTCTGACTCAAAGCCATATTCTCACAGAGACTCCCTTATTTCAGCTAAACTTCTCTTTTTCCAAACAAATCTAGTCTAAACTAGGAAAACAAGTCTAAGGAAGAGGTGGAGATTGAGTGACAGAGAAATCATGATCTTCATCATTTTTTAAAATGTACATGTGTTCACTATTACTGTAGACACTCTACAAGATGAGTTTACAAGTTCTAGCTTTGTAGTAACTGAGGATCTATCTGCCCAAAAGGAACATATTACCATGTAAGTAACTACTTGCACACACAGAGACCTTACCAAAAGCTAATTGCATTGTTAGTAGTATCTGGACCAGTAGGGGGGTGGGCAAGGGGTGTATGTGTTGATAGAAAACAAAAGTCTGGGTTTTACATCTGAGTTAATGGAAGAAAATAATTCACTGTCTTCCACTTAGCAAAAGAAAGCTTTATAACCGAAGTGGGATTATAAGAGCTTTCTGAACTCCACAGAAGAGGAAGTTTGGCAAGTTGACACTATGGTCTTATTCAGTGCTCAACACCCATTAACTTCAGAGAGAGCTTCTAGCCTGGATCAGCCAGGCAGGATGCAATGCAAATGGGAAATGAACCTGACCCCACCACAAAAGCCTTTAGCTTCACACACATGTGAGGCTGATGGAATTCACTGGCATAAAAGGAAGGTGAGAACACTCTAAATTGGCTTTTACCATCTAAGGATGTTCACACACAAAGCATGCATTGTAGCCACTAATGAAAGTCATGTGTTAGAGTAGTTACACATTGCAACTCATAGAAAACTAATGACATGAAACAGCCACGGTGCCTCTATGCTGACCCCCGTAACACCTCAAGACCAACTTGTAACAGGCAGAGCTAAGCCAATTTATCACTGAATTATGCATCATTTAATAAAGACGGGTGTGACTCAACCTGCCATGCAGGAATGCTAAAAGCTTGAGGAAATAGCCACCAAAACTCCCCCTCTTCCTTTTCCAAAGCTCATCTTTAATCCTTCAGTAATTGATGGACTGATTGAAGCAAAAGTCTAAACTTTATAAACTACGACTAAAAAACCTTAGGGTAGTCAGACCGGGGTTCTTGGGGTTATTTACTTGAAAATTACTACTCTTGCAGGATTAACTCCTGTTTCTATAGCTCAATGGAATGTGAATGAAGTGAAAATGGAGGCATTCTCTTTTTTGAACCACCATCAGCATCCTGAAATTGTAGTTCAAAGTATGCTTTCATGAGCCAAAAGCCACGTGATGATTTTACCAGTGTCATTTACAGTCATCATCAAAACATATTTTAATTTAAATAAAAATTAATCCTAGGGGCTTTTAGGTTCTGCCAATAGTTTTACATTTTCAAGGGGAAAAAATCCTTATAATTTCATCATTGTCATAGAAACAGAAAAATCAACACATTACAGAAAAACATTTCACGAGGACTGAGAATAAGGACATCCATATCAAGTTACACACATTAGAGATAATTGATTTAGCAAAAATTCAGCTGGAATCAAATAAATTATAGCAATTTCTACCATTGGTCCTATACAAAAGCTTTTTAGTAATAACCAGAGGACATAGTTAGATATTCTCCAGAAAGTGAAGAAACGTCTCAAAATCTTTCCATATTTTATTTCCCTTCTTGGGATTATATTCTTTTTATAACAAATTTGTACCACTGTAGAAGCATTTTAGTCCCTTGAAATTTTATAAAACTTTTTTCTTGATGGTGCACCAAGGATTATGTTTCTCTTCAAATGAACAAAAAAAGTAGATGCAGTCAAAATGCATTTTATTATTAAGTTCAGCAACCATAGATTATGTTGAAGACTGAAGCACTTGTAATGCTCCTTCATCTGGGAAGACATTCTATTAAAAATTTGCCCATTATGCTTTTGCATTTCATTCCTTCTTTTTCTTCCACCAAGGTAATGAAAGCATCAAGAGCCCCTGAAATATTGTATAAAGAAAAATCGAAAAGAACATTTACAGCCCAGAAAACTGTTACTAATCATTAGGGGCTTGTCGCCATCATTTTATTAACCTTTATTTTTCTTGAACTATTTTATTATTTAGGAAGATTCAGACCACGAAAAACATCTGAGAAAAGAGACAGACACTGTTCTAAGCACTTTAAGTGTATTAACTCAATTTGTACTCACAACGGCTTTGTCATAAAGGTTCTGTTATTATCCCCATCTGAGAGCTGAAGAAACCAAGGCACAGAGAGATGTAGTAATTCACCCAAGGCCAATAGCTCTAAGTGGTGGAGGCCAGATTCAAATCAGGGCCATCATACTCCAGAACCCATGCACTTACCCATGCCAAACTGTCTCAAGAAAGGCAAACCTGAAGCTTTCGTTTTAATAATAAACCAAAAAGAAATTCTTCAGTCTCTGTGCACTCAATTAAGGCCCCAAAAGGTGAGATTACACATTTCAGTGCATTTCTCTCAAGTGAAATAATGTCGCTCCTAAATTCATCTCAGAATTTTGTAAAAAATGTGAAGTATTCTTTTTCTAGGGTAAAGGTGGTTTATTTCCATTAAGAAGAAAAAATAATAATAATGAGAAGAGCCAGCATGAGAAATGCAATATTTCAGCTTCATTATTTTCAAGGCTGATTATCATGTTTCAAAATTACCACATCAGAGAGTCTCAAATACAGATGGTTTTGACTATCTTCATCCCAACCATATTTGGGAGGTAAGCAAGATACAAATCAGACGGCAGCCAGAAAAAAAACAAGGCACATTGTTTTACAAAAATAGAGTGAATGTTAAGCTAATCATTCTAAAATTCTAATATCTACCTTTTTATTTTTTTAAAAAAAAAGCAGCAAAAAGTAAAAGGAAACAGGAAAAAAAATCTGGCAACTATAATGGTCCTTTCTCTTCACTCTGCTCTAGTACATATGATTCATCCCAATTGTTTCCTTTCCATTTCTGGATGTTTGACCACAGGGCAGCTTTAGTTTTCATTTGTCATTATTTGAAAGAACTTTACACATCTTTTAAGCATTTTGATTGTTTAAATAGAAAATTTGAAATCAGTATCTCCAGAGACACTTGAGAAATCCAAAGGGGAAAAAAAAGTCTAAAACTGATTTCTAAAAATGAGTTTTTATAGAAAATTCCAGAGTGGAATAACTAAGTAGAGTCTACCAAACAAGTAGAGAGTTGATTATCAACTGTAGTAAATATTACTTCCTTTGCATATTTTTCCCTCTATTACTACAATGGATAAAAACAAATACGTACACACACACACACACACACACACACACACGTTTCCCTTTAGAAAAAATTTGCCTTTGGAAGAAATGGGCAAGAAGCCTATTGAAGGCCTTGGATCATGGGGCAAGTCCTCTAGACTCAAGTTTGTTGTCTGCAGATTACCCAGAAGTGATATCAGAGAGAACACTCTCTCTCTCTAAGGTGCTGGGGGCCTGCAGCAGTCTGTTCTTTATTTTCCTTCCTCAGATAAAATATGGTGCACCACACTTTGCAGAAGATGGATTAGTGTTGACTGGTTTATATTGACTGGCAGAGTTAAAGGGAGATTTGAAAGTTAATGCACAATTTAATTCTCCAGAGAACTTCTGAATGGTCTGGAGAATTTTGGTAGTATAAACATGACAGCCTTTGAATACAACTGTGATAAAAGTAATTTCAAATAACATTAGGGGTGGCTTAGAGCCATTTCTTATTACCCAGATCACTTTAAAACAAATCTTGACAATGATCAGCAATGATACATTATGAGTGGCATGTCAACAGAGGCCCAAATGTGAGACATCAACCATGAGCTAATGTTCCTCTGATAGCTGTGATTTAAAGATACTCCATTATGGCCTCCAACTGCCCATAAAGACCCATTTTCCAAAATATTGTTATTATTTAATTATAATTGTGGCGGTAGGCTCCAGGTTTTTATATACGCTCTGAAGCTATCGCTAAAATATTTCAGATAAGGTAAAAGCATGTACCTGTGTAAACGCTAATAATGATAATACCTTGGCAGAGTACAGCAGCAAGTTAAAAAAATAGATAAAGCCGAACTGTGCGTGGGGGCTCTGGTAATTGGAAGAGTCAATGGCTATATGATTCAAGAAAATAGTCTCCCTCGAGAAGGAGACTGATTGTCCTGCATTTATACAGCAGCTAACCAACACTAAGCAGACTTTCCTTCGCATATTATTGGTGCCAGCCCGATGAGGCAGAAAATTGCATCGTGTCATTTAATTTCCCAATCTTTGTTTTCATTGTATTAATCTTTTGGCTTTGCTTCACTTTATAATTTGAAGGCTCAGCAAGAAGCAAACCAAATGGAAATTCAGCTTACTTTCATGTCTAGCTGAATGTGTTTGGTGCAGTTTCCAGAAGTTTAATTCTACGTAATACTGTCCATGAATAATAATAGGCTGCTTCTGCATGCAGACTTATTAGTGTTTATAAAGGGTTGCCTTAAAGTTTCTGGGAAATGTGCCCAAAAGTCAGTCACCAAAACATGATTAACAAATTGGTTACAGAAGGAGAACAGATAATTTTTTAAAACAGAAGTATATCATCCTGTTGAGAAATAAGAACTAAAACCCTCAAAACCTGATTTGACCTAAGTGAGCTTTTCTTTCTCCCTACCCTCCTTCCTGTTTTCCTTTCTTTTTGTGAAAAAGAAATAAACCTGAAACAATGCAGAGAACTGAGATTTCAGTGAACTACACAAGAATTTAGTATTTTGAAATACAAATTAAAAAGGCATCCACAGTTTCGGGGGGGGTGAAGGGTGACAGTGCAATGTAGAGCTTCAAATTGTTTAGATTTTGCAATCAAATTAATCTGGCTTCATATCCTGCCATCTCTACTTGCCTGATGTGTGTCTTTTGGTAAGGTATTTCACCTCTCCGAGCTCATTGCCCAGTCTGTAAAATAGAGTAGGAATGTCTGACAGGGATGTTAGGAAAGCGAATCTGAAATGCTTGTAAACACCCAGCACTGCGCCTGGCACTTAGGATGCCCTTGACGAGGGGCATGAGACATTGCTCTGGGGCTACTTGCTGTTTCTATCACTGTCCTCAATGTCTACTCAACAATAAGTAAAGGAAGGAGTATAAAATATCAGTCAGGTCCCTTTCCTCTACCACAATAACCCTGTTGTCACCAAGATTGCATTTTGGAATGCTGAGATTTGGAGATGGAGTTTTCATTTTCCTTCTGGCTTCTATTTATAGTAACTACAAACTTGAAATATATAACTGACCTTACAACTGGAATATACCTACTACATTTTTCATTGCTACAAATGAACCTACCCACTTCCCCAAAGATATTGAATTATTGATTCTTCTGTGTTTGTGGGTTCATCTAAAACATGGTTTATAATGAAGCATAAATAACAAAGAGATAGCAGAAAACCAAGGAGGAATATGTGAAATCCATCTGAAATAGACAATGGGATCATTTAGAGTCTCAGATCTTACAACTGCTAAGCCTGTCTTCAAGGCAATATTTTAATAAGAACAGTGAATCTCACAGACATGGGTTAGAAAAAAATTTATAGAGAAACTCACTGCACTTCCTCAACTAAAAATAAGATTCAGCTGGAACTCTCTCTCTTGTTAAAATTGTCTCCTTCTTCCTTGATCACCAATTATTTTTATAGATCTTGATTCATGTGGTACACTAGCCTTGTGGAACAAGAAGGGCAGGTATTATCGACTCCAGTTAAAAGATGAGAAAAACTGATAATTAGGTAGGTTATGTCACATGTCCAAACCAATATCAATGCTGAACACTTAGCAACTTAAAACTTCTGCCACCTCTACTCAGAGGAAAATACAATGATTCAAGAAACAGCCTTAGTACCCATAGAAATGGACCAGTAAAGTCTGCTTTTTAAAGAAGAACGTTAACTTTTACTTGTTTGTGTTTATAGACTATATCATTCTTACAGGAGATATAAGTGAAATATTTCTATGTTTACTTTTGTTAACTTTCCTTAAAAAAATCATTGTAGCATCAAATTATTTCTTTTTAGTTCAAAAGACAGGAAACTCTTTTTTCTGATTTTCCTCTGATTCCTACCATGCTGTTTGTGCCAACCATTCTGCAACAAATTGCAGAAATGACATTCCCCCTTCATCTGAGCTCCGCAGGCATCCACAAATAGCAACTGAAAGTCCCTAGGCCTCCTGTGACTTAGACTTCACTTTCCCAAGAGTTCCTGGAAACAATGTCAAATTACAAGAATTTGCACTTCTAGTCAGCTCAAAATACCTGCTAAGTTTGTTACTATACATCCTTTTCAAAGTGAGTCATCACTGTTATAAAATGAATTGGTCTTATATAAATGTCAATTTGAGGTTATATTTCTCAAGAAACTCAACCTGTTTCTAATACCTTGTTTGAAATCAGAGGATGGATGAGCTTCTGTCATACCATATGACATGGTATAAATTTATCGAGCCTATTTTTTACCGAACAGTAGAGGTGCTTTAGGAAGCTAATTACCAGCACTTTGTGCTAACTGACAAGCAACCTCTTAGCTCCCAGTTACCATGAATGTTATTCCAAATAGTTAATCACGGAGTTAATACAGATAAGGTGGAAGTATGCATACATCATCAAGACAAGCAGATTGTATATTTAAAAAACTAGATCATAATGAACTCTGAAGCTAATGTTTAAGGTTATTCTTTAATGCTATTGCCAACTGCCTTTTTGTTTTTTGTGTTTTTTTTCAGTTTTTTAAGTGTTAGGGTATCTTTTTATTGGCTCAATTCATTTCCTATTAGTCTTGGAATTTAACAAGGCTTCATGGCAAAGAAGGTCTGGAAAAGAACTTATTAACTTTCCCTCAGGGTAATGAGTCCCATATGGAATAAAGAAAGAATACCAACTTACAAAAGACAAAAGTCATTTAAGTCAATAGAGGGTTAATGTGATTTTTAATAAGAGGCCCATTACAATTCTCAGGACCCATAATGTTGGTACCACACTGGGCATCTATTGAAATAAATCAGAGTGGTTTCTTCATTATCCTCCACTAAAGATAAGGTAGCATCTTTCTCCCGAAAGTCTCATATTTTTCTCAGGGAATTATATATTACCTGTCATCCTTTTTCTTGTAAATAAACAAGACAATTATCACACTTGTCTTTCCTAAAATATTTTCACTAATTAAAGCAAAACCGTCATTCAATTGTTCATTAGAAAATGAATTTGAATTTGGAATTAAGTGGCTCTAGTGTTAAAAGTAGTAACATAAAATTGACATCTTACATACTTTTATATCAGGTACATATGCATTTAATACACGAAGAAATATTTCTCCTACCATAGGTATTGCTAAACATCCATAATTCATCTACAGCCTCCTCTAAAAAACACCAAGTTTGGGAGTAAAAAAAAAAATGGGAGCAAAAGTGACAACACAATTCAAGCAATTCAGGAAACTAAGAATTATTTCCACCATTGAAATTGCATAAGAATACAAAGATTGTCATTTGGAAAGGCCTAAGGAAGCGAAAAGTAGAAGGAAAGAAAGCTTTATCAACGATGATAGGCTGAATGCTAGTTTTGGAGTTGGGAGACAAGTGCTTGGACCCCAGCTACGTCTCTAACCAGAAGAGTGACTTTGGCCAAGTCATTTCACTTCTATGAACATCCACTTCCTTTCCTGTAAAGTGAGATGCTGGACATGGTCCAGGACAGAAAAGAGACTTCACCTGACTCCCCACTGATAGTAAACTAATACTGGGAGCCTGGAGGACTGTATTTCAATTTCAAATTGAATCCAGATGCAGTCAGAAAGAGTGCTGTGTTCAATTAGCAACGTCTGCCATGGAAGGGGAATGTGGGAACATTGCCACACAAATTTATCACCACATTAAATGATTCTTAAAGTTATCTTTCACTATAACATTCTGTGATTCTATTAACTACAACATACAACAGATTTTTTTTTCTTGTCCAGGATTTTGACCTACCACAAATGGTTAAATGTCTCTCTCAAATCAGAGCAGAATGTCTAAGCCACCAGCTTTGGAAATACTGAACAGGATGATGCCCAACTTGGCAAAAAAAGAGACTCAAAATAAAGAAAATGTATAGTGAAAGCTGGCCAGATCCCCTATGATTCTAATAAAGGACTAAATGGAAAAGAGCACTGCCCTCCTTGCCCTCCCTCAGAGGCTAACAGGCACACACCTAATTAACTCTGTATAATAAGAAAATTGCTCAAGTTGGTGACACTGTCTCTGACAATGATCCATTTCTCCACAATCAAATGACATAGCAATAATCATTGTTTATAATGAATTATGAAGACTAAATAATACAGATTAAAGTATCACCAACTTCAAGGTTTACCAATAAGCTGATTTGCAAGACAATATTTCATATCATGTGCTGTAATATTATTTATCAATGTTTAATAAGCACTTTATAACTTTTGGCAAGCAAATGAGAAATGAATTACCATAGAGAGGTGATGAAATATTTATACTGCACAATAGCTACTATTACACGGTAGCTGTTCAAGAAATCTTAATAGTAAATTGAATGGAAATATAATACTGTAATGGATGTGGAAGTGTTCAATCGGCCATTTGTAATGAAATATGAAAGTGTTTAAGGAGAGTAAATACATTTGTAATGGCTTTTGATTAGCTATAACTGTATGTGATTCAACCATCCATTATGAACGGTGTACAGACATTATGTTGACTTATAATATTTATAATAAAATTGACAGCCTTGAAGAAGATTTTTAAGAATCCTTGCATGATGATGGATATGTTACTTGGTTTGATTGTGGTAATCATTTTACAATGTATATGCATACCCAAACATCTCGTTGTATACATTAAATATATACCATTTTTATTGGTCAGTTATATCTCAATAAAGCTGGGTAAAGAAGAATCTTTACTGGTATTATTAATTTGCAATAATTAAATCTGTATCATTGCTTTGGCAAAAAAACTCTTCCTCGTTATCAATCTTTCCTAAAAATTTAAACTTGTGTTTCTTTAATAATTGGTCCTTATTTATGATTAGTGGTACTATCCTTCATTTTTGATAAATCATAAATTTGACCTCTGTTTTTGCTCATATAAGACTTTCTGTTTATTGGACGTAGGCCAAAAACAACAAAGTATCTATATAGATATAGATACGACATATATCTCCACTATGCTATGTATACACGCATTATGTTCTACTAGGAAAAAAAATTCTCAAAAATTTAGACAATTGTATAGAATCATCAAAAGTTGCAGTCTCCCTGTGTTGCTTAATACAATTACCATATCTGTAACTCAAACAACCCCTACTCACTAATTAATTCATTCCTTAACAAACACTTCACACCCCTGCTTAACATCCTGCAAAGGCTTTCTTGTTGCCATAGGATACAGACAACAGTCCCTACTCAGTCCACAGAGCCTAACAAAGCTCCTGCCAGCCCTGCATCCTCACTCCTCACCCCTCCATTCCAATTCTATGAACTCCAGCTGCACCTGCCTGCTTTCTATGCCTCAAAGAAAGTATACCATGCTCTGTCTCTGGTGCTTTCTATATATTCCCTCTGCCTGAAACACATCTCTGGCCCAGCCATCTCCACTTTTTCTGCAGCAATTAATAATGTGTGTAATTGTCACATGTCTAACTCTTCCACTAGAATATCAGCTTCATGAAGGAAGGAACTGTGTACCTTCTATGTACTATCTCCAGCCTTAGGACAGTGCCTTGCACATAACAATGCTCAATGAATATTAATTGATTCAACAATAAATTAATGAATATATAAACAAAAGACCCATTCACAGACAGTGTCAGGTACCAAGAGGAGATGAACAGGGCAGATCTCCTGACCTGTCATTATCCAAAGGTACCCTAATATTACTTCATTAAATACGAATTTGGTTTGATGGGAACTAATAGTATTGTAATGGTATAATCAGAATAGTATTCACAAGTTCAGGTATTTGGTTTTTAGGTTTGTAGCATGTTCCTACTAGCGGATTGCAGCTCAGAACTGGTGACTTTTTCACCGAGCTTACACGTTTACTAACTACCTTGTTCTCCGCTCTGCTTTGATACCTAAGCCTAAGTCAGGATCTGGCCCATTTTCTCTATCCTTGATTCTGTTAATACTAAAATTTCACTCTCTAAAGGTAAGTGATCCTAGTACAAGAGAAATATTATTGATTATACTTTGCTTCTGCTTTATACTGGGCAAACAAACAAACAAAAAAAGCACACCTAAACTTAAGAGAGTAACCATCAGGGTTCTCCAGAGAAATAGAACCCGGGGCGGGGGGGGGGGGGGGGGGGGGGGGGGAGCTGGCCAGTCCAAAATCTGTAGGCAGGTTGGCAAGCTAGAAATTCAGGCAGGATTTCTATATCACAGTTTTGAGGCAGAATTCTTCTCCAAGAAACCTCAACTTTTGCTCTAAGACCTTCAGTTGATTGGATAAGACCCACCCACATTAACCAGAGCAATCTCCTTTACTTAAAGTCAAGTGATTGTAAATATGAATCATACCTACAAAGTACCTTCGCAGCAACACCTATACTAATGTTTAACCAAACAACTGGGCAGCACAGCCTAGCCAGTCTGGAAGATGGTATTATTGAGTGCAAACATTCATTCCTTCCTACACCCAGTAAGATAAATAAACTTTCCTGCTCTGTGATTTGACAACATGACTTGCTTTGACAAATGGGACATGTGCTAATTCTGAGACAATTTTGTCAGTGTCCCCTTGCGGTTTGATTTGGCTCAGTCTGGCTGTTCTCCACTGTTATGAGAATGGGTTCTTGTTCCAAACAGGGGCTTCTCCTTTATCTTGGTCCTAAAATTAATACAGTGTGTGGAGCAGATCAATCAAAATCTGACCACCAACCTGGATCAGAGCTGAAGCACAGAGCTAAGACATTGACATACAGCCACTGACATGTAACATGAGGAAAAATAAACCCTTATTTATTCCCAAAACCATTGAGTTTTGAGGAGTGTTTGATACACAGAAAGATTTCCAGCAAAAGCTAATTAATTCAAGACACTTTTGTGAAGCCTGCCACATTTTGATTGGTATATGGCATTGCATCCAATCTATTTATGCTGCCAATGATAAATTCACATTAGCTAAAGTGAGACTGATTCTTATCAGGATAGATACAGAGCATGGTCTCTGTCGTAGAGATCTTATGTTTCACAAAACACTATGTAAGTCGAACTACTTAACACTTATTTAGGACTTTTGGTGTTTCAGACAATCTTCTGCGCCAAGCAGATACAAAAGTAAAATGTGAGATAATTTTTCCCTTTGGAAGCCAACAGACTAGTGGAGAAAGTGTACATGTCAATGTGTAGAATAATAGGAGATTGTAGCTAAATTCTGCCTTGTAAATTCTGGCTATGTCTTTCTGCTATATAAAGCCTTCCTTGCATGCTTCAAGACTTGACTTGTTACTGCTTCCTTCAATTGATTCCTGAGAAAGATCCATTCTCTTAAAACTAACATCTATTTATCCATCTAGTCACCTAAACAGAAAAATAGCTTTGTCAAGAGAACCCAACTGAATGAGTAAAATACAATCACGACTCAGAATGCCACCTTTCTTACTAGTCTATAAGTCCCTCACGAAATCCAAGTCTAAATAGCTCTTTCCGAACATTCTAAATTGTCCACACCTGTCCCAGCCAAGCTCTACAGCCCTATCTCCCACCATGGCTGCACACGAGGCTCCCACCCCAGGCAAGCTCCTCACTGCTGCCCACTATGCTGACTGGGCTGATTATTGAAAACTTTGTCTCTAAGCCTCACCTTCATTCTTCTCAACTTGGCTTTGTAGCACCAGAATTGGGCTCTGCAAATCATATGTCTGCCTTGCCAGGTGGGCTCTACCAATAAAGGGAATTAAGGGAAGGACTGGGAGAGAAAAAGAACCTTGCTTGTTCTTTCCAATTTGCTCCCTATTTCTGCCAGCATTCAGAAGAGTACTTCAACCTGGAAGGGGCAATTCGTTGGTTCTAATTGCAGTGGTAGTTCTCGTTTGCTTTTTTTCCCCAGACTCCCAGAGCTGGCCTTATCGTGCCTAGCTCTGGGAGTGGACTGCAACCTGGAGGACCAGAAAGAGACCTTTACTAGGACTCAGAAAGTCTTGTTCAAGAATGAGCTCTGCTACTCACTAGCCTTGTGAATTTGGTCTTTCTCGGACTTAGATTTCTTAGCTATAAGAAGAGGTATTTGGGTTAACTAATCTCCAACCCCCTTATAATTCCACTCTTCCAGAACACTGAATTCTGAGTTTCCCAATGGTAAATTTTATCTATCCAAGAATATTTTAACTCCATTAAGGTCAAAACCTTTGACTAAAACTTCCTCTAACCTTTTTGTGGGCCAAGCATAGAGTGAGTGCTCCCAATCCTTTCTAACTAAAATTTCAGATTTATATTGAAAATCTATGTGAGCCAGAGGTTTCAAATTGGTGGTCTGGAAACCAAATTCTGCCCACAGCATGATTTGTTTAGCCCATGGTGACTTTTTAGTACTTGCCATGATTTTAATACTGAGAGATTTTATATCAAATCCAAAATGCATCCTTCAGATTTCACAGACGAGAAAATTTGTGTCAAGGAGGTAAAGGAAATTGTCCAACATCAAGGACTCAATCAAGGGAAAAATAGCCACTCAAATCTAAAGGCCTCTCTGATTTTGGGGTTCCTGAGCCTCTCTTGCTTCTGTAAAAATGACACCAGGAAGTGCGGATTGGAGGATAGGAAAGTTTAAATCTTAAACTACACTCTTTTTTGTCATTTGCCAAAGCCCCGCATGTGTCATCAGTGTACAGTATGTTTTAATGTTCTAAATGATAAGGTGTCTTAAAACTTTTTCAATGCAATGTTATTTTCAAGTAATTATAAATGATCGACATTTCATTTCATTTGTATTGGCATTCATAATTCATAGAATTCACTGTGATTGATTTTGAAGAAAACTGATACCAGGGATATTTGTTCTCTGTAATGTAAAATTAATAGCAGATGCATGACTGAGGGAAACATTTTCCTGCTGTTTTCATAGTTATTAAAACTACTGGACTCTGTTCTTTTTCTTTCTAACACATATGCTATACTGTCCCCCGTGCCCACCTACTTTCTTGCAGCATTTGAAAGTGGTGGCTACTCTCTTCCTCTTAAAACTCTCTCTTTTGTTGTTTTCTGCTTTGAAGTAATAACAGCAGCCACCATTTACTGAACACTTCCTGTGAGATATAGAACATATTGATAAATGATATCTGTATTAATACTTCAGAGAAGTTTTTAAAATAATATTATCCCCAGTTGCCAGAGGCTGGGAAGAGTAATGGGGAGGTAGAGGGAAGTAAGGATGATTAATTGGTACAAAAAATATAGTTAGAAAGAATAAGACCTAATATTTGATAGCACAACATGTGTCGATAATAATTTAATTGCACATTTTAAAATAACTAAATGAGTACAATTGGATTGTTGGTAATGCAAAGGATAAATGGTTGAGGGGATGGATACCCAATTTTTCATGATGTGATTATTACACATTGCATGCCTGTATCAAAACATTTCGTGTATCCCATAAAATATACACCCACTATTTAAAACAGGAAAAAAGTAATATTATCCCCATTTTAGAAGGAAAAACACAGAAGGCTCAGACACAATAAACAGATTGCCATCAATGACATAGCTAGTATCTGGTGGCAACAGTGTCCCTGAGCACTACATGATACTGTCTCTCTTAGTTTTCTTTCTTCCTATATCTCCTCTATTTCTTAACCTCATTCACAGCCCCCTCTTACTCCAGTGGGTTCCAATATGTTGGTGATTCCTGGGTGTATTAGTCCATTCTCACACCGCTATAAAGATACTACCTGGCTGGGTGCGGTGGCTCATGCTTGTAATCCCGGCATCTTGGGAGGCTGAGGCGGGCAGATCAACTGAGGTCGGGAATTCGAGACCATCCTGGCCAACACAGCGAAACTCCATCTATACTAAAAATACTAAAAATTAGCCGGGCATGGTGGTGTGCATCTGTAGTACCAGCTACTCAGGTGGCTGAGACACAAGAATCACTTGAACCCAGGAGGTGGAGGTTGCAATGAGCCGAGATTGTGCCACTGCACTCCAGCCTGGAAGACAGAATGAGACTCCATCTCAAAAAAAAAAAAAAAAAAAAAATACTACCTGAGACTGGGTAATTTATAAAGAAAGGAGGTTTAATTGACTCACGATTCCACATGGCTGGGGAGGCCTCAGGAAACGTACAATCATGTAGAAAGGCAAAGAGGAAGCAAGGCACATCTTACATGACAGCAGGAGAGAGAGAAAGTCCACAGGAAACCGCTATTTTAAAACTGTCAGATCTTGTGAGAATTTCCTCACTATCATGAGAAGAGCATGGGAAAACTACCCCAGTGATCCAATCACTCCCACCAGGTCTCTCCCTCAACATGTGGGGATTGCAATTCGAGATGAGATTTGGGTGGGAACACTGAGTCAAACCATATCACCAGGCTTCCATCTTCATTCATGTCATCAACCAATATAATAGGCCAAATGCACATGTCCATCCCAGACCTCTCTCCTAAACTCAAATCAGTACATGCTTGTAGTTAAAAGTAAGATATAGAGATGATTATGCTGGCTCCACCCTTTGCCAGTTATATGGCCTTGGACAAGGTACTTAAACTTTCCAGCTTCAGTTTTCTTATCTGTAAATGGAATAATAAAGCTAATGCAAGGATTAAATAAGACCATACCTATAAGGCAACTGGCACTTAATATATATTCAATAAATATTAGCTACTATAATAATTATTATTATTGTTATATTTCAAATTACCTGAGTTAGCCCAACATAAGTAACCTTATAGCCCTTCAAACCTCTAGAATCTATCATCTATACTCATATAAGAGGGTGTCTTGCTAAATTTCAAATCTGCCCACCTCTCCTCACCTCATATAAAATTCTCTGGCGGATCACCATAATCTTTAGAGTGAGATCCAAATATCTCAGCAGAGACAACCCTTCAACATCCAGTCTCTACTGACTCTACAGTTTTATCTCCCACCATCTCCAATCTCTAAAGGAACAAAATTTCTACTTCTGCCATCAATATAAACTAGTTGTTCATACCTCAGCATGCTGGAAAACGCAGTTTCCAGGAGCCAAAAATGTCTTCCTAACTCCTTCTTGCCCTTCTAAATGCTACTCATATCTCCATCTTCCCATGTCTTCCCTAACTCCTGAAGTCTGAGTTTGGTCCCTCCTTTGGGTGCTTGAAGCCTGCCCTTGCTTTAGTCCTTATCACTGAGAAACCTCACTGCTGGTTTGCTGCTCAGTCTTACTTAGTAGGCTCAAATTCCTGAATTGAGTCTCTTAACTCTGCAACGCAGCATCAGGCACCCAACAACTAAAACTCCACTAAGAAGGCAACTAGGTTCTAAGATGAAAAGTAGTCATGTTGATGGCACAATTACAAATCTGCTGTACAAACACAAAATGTTAATGCTGAGGACAACACTACAAGTCTAATCAAACAAATACTTTCCATTTGCACACGAAACCCCTAATACTTAGGGAGGTCAAGCGACTTGTTCAACTTTATACAGTTATTCATGCAGTCCAGGCCCATTCCAGAACAGCAGTTTGGGAAGGGTAAGTAATGTGAACCCAGGTCTCCCACATCCCACTCCAAGTTCATATAAGTCATCTATTTACTTATACCCTATTTTGTTACAGAAAGGGTTTAGGACAGTTTGAATAAATACTTAAAATAAGACATTAGTTTTCTTAAAGCCAATAAAGGAATCATACAATGTTGGAAGATGGAGATTGTGAAGTGGGGCAAAAATAGGAAAGTCAAAAAGAGACAGGCCAAAACCCCTGTGAAGTTAGTATGATAAGCTCCGTAATGAGATCTGGTGTGTTTTCTAGGAGCAGGTTACAAATTTGCTTTTAAACTCACAGAAAACAGGTATAATCTATTCTTGAATTACAGTGTAATATTAAAACAAATGAGTGGTTCAGGAGAAACATTCCTGATGCTGAAATCTGAAAGAAATTACTCCCATAAGTCTTTGTGAAGAAAAAAATGAGATAAATAGTATCTTTTAAATAATCCTGAGTTGCATAATGTCATTCTGTATAATATTCTTCAGTGAAGTCCCAAAGCATTAACAAAGTGCAATTCAAGAAAATTGGGGGAATTGAGTGGAGGACAAAATAATACGGACAACATATACAGTTCTCTACACTGAAGAGGCTATGCACTCCATGAGGGCAAGAAGCCCCTCTCTTGTTCATTGCTGTGTGCCTTAGCACACGGTCTGCCACAGTAGGGAAGCTCAAGAGTTCAAATGTTCAACAGAGAACTACACGAATCTACATAAACAGTTCACTCAGTCAGTCAAGTGAGAAAAGTAAAATGTGAGAAGTTACAGCTTTTCAAGACAGAACCAGGTTATTGACTGGGATCCCTGCAGACATCAGTTCCAGGCGCTACATTGGTATGCAAAGAATTTGAACAACAGTTTCAGAAGAAACATTTCAAGTTTGCAGTTAATACTAAATTGGAAGAGACAGCAAATAATGAGAAACAAAGCAGGCAGATAAAAGGGTTTTAGATATTTCAAGTACCTACCCAGCTAATAAATGCAAATGAAGTTCAGTGCAGATAAGCACAGAATTATGAGTCTGGAAGCAAAGAAGAGAAAGGAGGACTATCTGCTTAATGGAAATGAGCTGCACGGTGCTGACCAGGAATGAGATCTGGGGAATTAATGCAGAAGAAATCCCTCAAGCTTTCAGCCCACTTTGCTGCTATGGAAAAGAAGCACGATGATGAGCTGTATTAAACCACAATACACAACAATCAAGTCACACTCCACATTGGGTGAAAATGAAACCAAAGCAAGAAAATAATAAGTTGTTGGTTTTTTTTTTTAAATTGCCATTCTGTTCAGGGCAGGACCATCCTCACTGATTTTTTTTTTTAATCTCAATCTTAAGCAATTGTCTTCCACAGATTTATTGAAATGTGTTTTTTTATGATTTGCTTGTATTCTCTGTCATTTTCCATGTTGTCTCACAATTATTCAAGGGTCCCCAGAATACTGTCGTCACACCTGAGAGCCAGAGCCATCACTGTACAAACAGAAGACACTTAGATGGCAAAGGTTAAGTGGTTCCTTCTGCCAAAGCTATACATTGCCTTTTTTCCTTTTATTTTCTTTTTGATTGTCCTTTTGTTGGTGGTGGTGGTGGCAGCGGTGGTGGTGGTGGTAAAAAAAAAAAAAATCATACATTCATAGCCTTTAAAACTGAAAGGTGTTCTAAGTATACCTTTATGAGCCTCCTGATTACAAAGAGAGTAGCTATTATTAGCACCATGTTGCAGATGACCTTGCCAGACCCAAGGGTCCAGTGATATCAGCCAACCACCTTATTGTCCACTCTTGAACTATTTGAGTCAAACAAACCCAGTACAAGGTTGAAAGAGACAGATGTGATAAGAGTACCTAAAGGCTTTCCTAGCCAAAAATGGTTCTCCCTATTCCTGCTTCAGTTCTTGAAATTCCATATTTATTCACATAACAAATATTTCTTGACTCTCTACTATGGGCTTGGCACTGTTCTAAGCACTGATGATATAATACAAACAAAAGAGACTATATCCTTACCTTTGTGGAGCTTAAATTATACTGAGCAGAGATAGACAATAGATAAACAGAAATGAACTAGACAATTTCAAATAATAGGAAGCACTAGGAAGTTAATAAACTGAATGATGCAGAGAGAAATGGGAGAGGGATAGGGGAACCATTTGAGGAGGATGGTTAAAAAACACCACTCTGAGGAGGTGACACTGAAGTAATTAAAACTTGAACAATCAGGTACTCATAAGGAAAGTTCATCCCAAATTATAATTATGACCTGGGGAGTGAAGGCATTTTAAAAAATTGTAATTTGCTAAAATCTCATTCCAAATTAATTTCTCAGATTTTTTTCCCAATACCTTATAGAACTGTGTAAAACAAAGAAAAAGAAGAGAAAATAGATTATAAGGGGGAAGGAAGAATACAATGGGTTGGAGACCCAGAATTCAGACTAAAGATCAGGCCCTAGACCTTGGGGAAGGAGAAAACAGGGAAAACTGCTTACGGAAAGGGATAGAAATAGTTCAAGCACAATTATAAGCACATACTCCACTAGAGTTAGCCATATTTTCCCCCAATAACCTTACTTTAGACATGACACTTTCTTAATTAGTGACTTTTACATAGATAACTTATGTAAACTAATAGTTCCATTTTCTTTTGAAATAGGACAAGCTGTAGATTACTGCAGTGGTCAGCCTAAGATGACCCCCAGGGATCCCCTCCTCCTGGTATTCCCTTATGTAATTGTCTTTCCTAAGTGTGGGTTAGACCTAGAGACAGATTCAATAAATAAAAGACAGAAAATGTGGCTTCTCTCAGAGAAGTCAGATGCCATGCTATGAGCTGCCTTCCAGAGAGGCCCATGTGGCAAGAAATTGAGGAATGACTATGTATTAGTCTGTTCTCACGCTAATAAAGACATACCCAAGACTGGGTAATTTATAAACGAAAGAAGTTGAACGGACTCACAGTTCCACATGGCTGAGGAGGCCTCACAATCATGGTGAAAGGCAAAGGAGAAGCAAAGACATATCTTACATGGCGGGAGGCAAGAGAGCTTGTGCAAGGGAACTCCCATCTATAAAACCATCAGATCTCGTGAGATTTATTCACTATCACAAGAACAGTATGAGGGAAACCGCCCCCAGGATTCAATTATCTCCACCTGGCCCCGCCCTTGACACACAGGGATTATTACAATTCAAGGTGAGATATGGGTGTGGACACAGCCAAACCACATCAGACTGAATCCCATTAAACAACCACTTAAGTGAGTTTGGAAGTGAATCTTCTCCCAGTTTAACTTTAGACGGCACTGCATTTCCAGTCAGTACTTTGATAGCAGCCTCATGAGAGAAACTGAGGCAGGTGTACTTCACTAAGCCACATCTGGATTCCTGACTCATACAGTGAGATAACAGATGTTTGTTGCTTTAAGCTGCTAAGTTTTGGAGTAACATGTTACAGTGCAACAGACAACTAATATCAACTTGAAAGTACTTTCAAGTTGTGGTTTCATCCTTTTGGTGTTTTATGCTTTCCCCCAGGTCCTGCTGATAGGGTAAAATTCTGTCTCTCCCATTCTTCCTTGAGGATCTGCTGAAGGTTGGGACCAAGGTGGGAACAAAGGTGGCAAGTTACAGAATAATAACAATAGTTGGTCATTAAATTCTATTTCATTCCTAATATAATCCCATAACAATATCACATGGTAAAACCCTAGCAAACTGACTATTGTCTATAATTTTAATTATTTGCTTAACCAGTCAGATCTTGAAGATCTTCTTTTCTGGGGTTAGTTTGGGCATCGCTAAGCTCAAGCAGCCAAGGGATACCACACCCTCTCCACCTAAAGAAGGGAACCAAATCCCCATCCTGACACTGCCCCAGAGTGTTAGAGCCAATCTCTCCAGCAGCAGCTCTTTCTTGGTGGTCCCCTGAAGTTCCCAACTTGACTTTACCACTCATAGAAGCAAATAAAATATGATAAGCTCCCAACTAATACCAGGAAAGAGAATGAAACCAATTACTATCATTAAGAGTTTGTAATTCAAACTGAATTACTTTTGGATTAAACACCATCATGTTGTAATATAAATTTAAGTTCAGGTGAACCAAAAAGGAGCTATTCTTATAAGCACGTAAATGAATAACATGTTTGCTGTGGTTTGAACGCCCCCTCTAAAATCCACCTTGAAACTTAATCCCCAGTATGGCAGTATTGACAGGTTGAGAGGTGGCCCTTTAAGAGGTGAATAGAGCCCTCAAGAATGGATTAGTCCATTCATGGGTTAATGCATTAATGGATTAATGGGTTATCGTGGGAGTGGGACTCGTGGCTTTATAAGAACAGGAAGAGAGACATGAAGAGCACACTCAGCCCCCTCTCCATGCGATGCCCTGCACTGGCTCAGGACTCTGCAGAGAGTCCCCACCAGCAAGAAGGCCCTCACCACACGTACCCACCTCGATCTTGCACTTAGCCACCATATCTGCAAGAAATACATTCCTTCTCTTTATAAATTACCCTGTTTCAGGTATTCTATTATAAGCAACAGAAAATGGACTAAGACAACCCTCCTTGCTTATTGTTGAAAAGCTAAGGAATTTCTCCAGCACCTGTACAAGGTTGCTCCTATCATCCCAAAATAAATACAATACTAATCAAAAGAGACAGCCCCTATATAGCACCTGTCACTGGCTATCTGCAACAAGGCATTACACAGTAGGTCTTCTTGACCACAGCAACACCAGTGATATCAGCCTTTGTAAATTCAAACAGGCAGTTCTGTACTATGGAGAACTTCCAAATATAAAAACGAAAAGTACATTTAAAAGACCTTGGAAAGCATTCCTCCCTTGCCCCGTGGCCTCACTGTGAGGGGAACCAGTCCAACAGAGCCAATCCAAAGGAGAGAAGCCTTGGAGAACTCCCCTGCTTCCAGCTCTTTGTTTAAATCTTTCCACAACACTGGCCTACATAAAAATCAATATATAAGCCAACCTTTCATAATCAACAGTTCTTGTAAATAGGCTTCCATTCCGGGAACAGCTATAGATTTAAGGCCAAACTCTCTGCTGTGAAATCACTGAATGCCAAGTAAGAATACCTAAATTAGAATTTGGCTCTAACAACACCGATCATCCTTGCCATCGTTTAAAATTTACCTTCACAAATGAAACTTTGTGGGAAGCAATGGAAAAACATGCTTTTCCTGTAAACCTCTCCTTGATATATTTCATCTACAAAAGAAGAAATCTAATTTCAATTTTAAAGTTTCTTTTGCCAGATTCAATAAAAGTTCAGGCATTTACTTTTTAATCTATGCCCATTAGATTTGCACTGATAACCCTCACTTTTACCTTGCTGAAAATCCTTTTGAGCATTTACATTTTAAATTTCTCTCTTATTGAAAATCACCATGTTTCTCCTAGGGTTAAAGTTTGGGAAGTATTTTAAATATATGTATATACACACATATATATATATAAATTTCACTTTAATATCAACATTGCTATATAGCATTTGCTTTGTATTTAAAAGGTGAGAGCAAAGCCTCAAATTTTACCAGAAGCCCCAAACACTAAACCTCCAACTCCCTCATATATTGAGTCATTAGGAGATTTTTAAAGTTAGAAATTCATTTTTCTTTTTTTTTTTAAAGCTTCACATAGTTGCTTTATGTTCTACTGAGCCTAGTGCTCAGGTATTTATGAAAACAGAACATTTGAAAAGTCAGTGATCTCAAGGTATCATGCCTGTACCAAGCACAAAGGAGCACCAAAGCGCAAAGTGAGGCAGAGATGGTGATCTTTTTATATGTAATAATGCTACTAAGCAATCAAATACAATTTTTTAAAAGATGGGTTCCAGGGCTCATATAATGACTTTTTATGAAGAAAATGAAATTAAATAATACATTATTTCCTCCCAGACCTTTGGTTTTTTGGAAGGTTGTTTTGTTTTGTTTTGTTTGAAACAGAGTTTTGCTCTTGTTGCCCAGGCTGGAGTGCAGTGGTGCAATCTTGGTTCACTGCAACCTCTGCTTCCTGGGTTCAAGCGATTCCTAGCCTCCCAAGTAGCTGGGATTACAGGTGCCCACCATGCCCGGCTAAGTTTTTTGTATTTTTAGTACAGATGGGGGTTTCGCCACGTCGGCCAGGCTGGTCTCGAACTCCTGACCTCAGGTGATCTGCCCACCTCAGCCTCCAAAGTGCTGGGATTACAAGTGTGAGCCACCACGCTTGGCCCTCCCAACTACTGAATTTATCTTTTTTTATTCATCAGATTGTTGGTTGTTCCTTTTATGTACTCTTAAAAATAAAAATTATTTCAGCTTTTCTCAAAACTGGCAGTATTTTCCACAATGTGCAAAATTTATTAAGTTTACAAGAAAAAGCTTGTGAGAGTCACTGAATTTAAAGACTGCAGAATGAAAGGAGAAATTGCTATAGAAATTTCCTTGTATCCTCACTGCCAAATTTTTAAGAAAAGCAAAACTGCATTCATTCGAAAAAATATTCATATAAATGATACTGTATTCATTACACTGGTTAGAATAATCAATTCTGTACATCAAAATTAAGATGTCAATATTTTTATATATTTCATCTTATAAAATTATTTAAATGCATCATTAACATTCTCTGAGAAGCTCCTCAAAAATCTCTTAAAGGTACAATTTTATTGAATTTTTTAATAAAATGATTCTTTCTATATTCTATCAGTAAAAATGATTTTAAAGCCTGTCCTTTACAGAAGGAAAAACTTGTAAAATCCAAATAAAGTCTGTCATTTAATTAACAGTATTGTACCAATGTTAATTTCTTTGTTTGATAAATACACCGTCATTATGTAAGATGCTACCATTGGGTGAAGCTGGGTGAAGGGAATACAAAAATTTTGTACTGTATTTGCAAGGCTTCTGTAAATCTAAAATTATTTCAAAATAAAAGTTTTTTTAAAAACTGCTCTTTGAATTTCAATTTAAGATGGGCAATTGGAGGAAAAAATCTAACATTTAATTTAGAGTCTATTCATAAACATGCAATTAGCAGAACATGTGTTCTCGATTGACTTCTGACATTAAGCCTATTTTATAGTTCTAGAGACCACATTAAAGCAAGAGAGTCAGGATTCTAACACGAGCACAACATATTTGTATTCTCATTTAGACCACGGCCTTTCAAAGTCTCTGTATATCAACATCTATTTTTGATCACAGAAAGGCAGCAAAAGCAGTTATTTCTTGAACAAAATTCTCCAAAATAGTAAAGCATTTTAAAAACCACACATTGTGAAAAATCTATATTCATGGACAAAGCAAAATATTGAACTTACCTATGTTCACTATTTCCATGGAAATATTATATACAGAATGAATGTATGTATCTTGACTCATGAGATTTTTGAAGCTTTTGTGACTGGCAGACATGTTATATAACCCTTTAATAAACAGTGAAACATAATTATGCCAAAGTGTAATGGTATCTATATGCCTGCCCAATGAAGAAACCCACTGTCAGCTCAAACCCAGTGTAGAAATTACCCTTCCTACCAAAACGTCTAAGAATTCATAAACCCCTCTCCACTTTAGCACAAAGGTAAACAAGGGAATGACTCAAATGGAAGTGGAGAAAATGAAGAATTGGGAAAATAGTTAGAAAAGTTATATTCAAACAATAATGGGTACAAACACTTTGTAGTATGTTGGAGGAAGTAACCCATGGAAGCAATACAGATGACGAAGTCACAAGAGATCAAATCTAGACTTAGGGTAACTGCTGATACAGACGATGAAAATTCTTTGCAATTAGTGAAAAGAGTTCTAATAACAAGACAATTCTGATTCCAGCACAAATGAATGGAAAAAGAACAGAATGCCATAGAGAGAAGAGAATGCAGAGAAGCTGAACTACCAAACAGGAGAAACTAGAACCAGACCAGAAGAGAAACAATTTGCATCATCATTAGAGATACAAAATTATGAGGCATCAATTTCTTATCAGGAAGAACCAGGAATGAATAGCTAAGTGCACTGGTATACCATTTGTTATTTTTGTTTAATATGATTGCACATAAGCCAACAGTAAAATAAAGTCTACGCAACTCATAGTCCACATTATACATTCAATCATTCTCAATCAATGGCTTTATTGGCTTAAACCTGAGTTCAGGAAACTCTCCTGGTCTTCAAATCCTTCCTGGTCTCTGGGTGGAATGACCACACTAACAGTGGGGTTCACCCTGTGCCTGGAGGGGCCCAGGTTATTAGCCAACCCATTAACCATCCTTCAACGCAGAATGTTACCCTACCAAGCCTTGTTTCTGGGTGCTACAAGGGAGATGTCATTCATTTGGCTACATTTAACATTTGCAATAAAGTGGCAAAGTATCATGTCTTTTTCACTCTATAGCCCTTCAAACAGGCAGCTAAAAAGTGTTACATATTATCTGAGTTTTATATATCCAAATATAAAACTCACAAGGCTCTCCGCAGTATCACACGGTCAGTGAAACACAGAATAAAGAACAGCTTTCAAAACATTACAGCAGTTCCACAGTTCATAAAAGTTGTATACTTTATTAAGATTTCAACATAATCGCATATTAGTGAAAACAATTACTTTTTAAATCCGTCAAATCATAAATGTCCTACACTTATAGACCACAGTCTATTACACAGGTCCCCAGAAGTTCTAAGCTTGCACAGAAATTAAACGAACATTTCTATCACTTTCTTCTCACATTCATGACTTGAGGTTAATTGTAACCGTCAAAAACAATCTAGGCTTCACTTGAACTAGCTTCAGATGAGAAGTCAGCAAGGAAACAAGCATTTTTAGCCAGAGGTCTAGTTTCAATGAACAAGTATAAAAACACTCAATTATTTAATTCCTTGAAGCATTTTTAAAAATCACATGATTTACTACAGACATTTGGCCTGCTTTCCTGAAAGGAAAGTAGGTGCTAAGAAAATCAAACCATAGTGGAACTGGGGAATATTTTGGTGAAATGCAAAATCATTAGGCTATTTCAGACAATATCTCAAACTTGCCCAAAATATCTGTACATCTTCCCAGTCCCTTACCGTAGTAAAGGTAAGGCAGCCTTTACAGGAAAGGGAAAGTGGAGGAACAAAACAGAAGGCATCCTGACACCCAGCAGGTAGATTCACGAACTTTCTGAGTTCATTCCACAAATACTTGCTGAATGCCTAGCATGTGCTGGCATTGGGCTGCAAGAAAACAGTTCTGCTAAACAAAATGATGCTGTGCTTCACCTCCTGTAGTTCACACCTAGCAGGCGGGACAGGCAACAAACCACATATTTTATTTATCCTTCTGATACCTGCTAGAAAGAAGAATTTCAGAATGCAGAGCCAGCCTACACAAGAGGTTCACATATATTCAGGGGGGTAAGTAAGGAGAGGAACATTCATTTCCTCAAATAACAGCAAAAATAACTCAAAAAATGCTATTCGATGAGATCATTCTGTGACAGAAGGTATTTCTCGTGCATTGTCCCACATGCTTTTAATTTTCACAATCACCTTTGGGTGATAAGTGGGTTAATATTTAATATCCAAATTATTTAGTCAAGGAAACTAAGGCTCAGAGAGTAAAGGGACTTAACTAAGGTCCCAGCATCTAGGCAATTCATCCCTCTTTGCACAGCGCCACTGAAGGGGGCCCAATGCAGTCATACACCCTCACCCAGGTGACAAGGGTTTGCTGGGCTGCCTAGGTGACGTGGGTGCAGGAGACGCCAATCCAGGGAAACTTCCCCATGACCAGGATAAGCCTCTCCTCCTTCAATAGCCTGGAAAATGTGAGATTAGGCTTCCCTCTGGGGTCCAGATGGAGAAACAGCCCATCCCACAATCCTGAAAACCCAGGCAGAGTGGAAGAATATCTTACCAATGCACATTGTCAAAAACAGACCAGGTAAAAAATAAAAATTAAATTTTGAAAGGAAGAAAGGGAGCAGAATAGCTAACACATTCTCTTTTATTAAATATTTTCTTCAAGAAAAATTACCAAATCAATCAGGCCAAAACAGCTTCTCGTATCTACCATCACACATTGAAATGAGAACTTTTCTTTGTCCCACTACCTCTTCCAAAATGCAGCATTGAATGAGACTGGTAGGTAACTGAATAACCTTTGGGTTTTTCTTTTCTTTTTATAAAACTGTCATGCTGCACACATCTCAGCAATGTGTCTGTATTCTCTTTATCGAAAGCGGCTCTATAAAATCGAAATACAATGTAAAAGATGACCTCCAGCGAGAATCTGTGGTTTGCCTATAAAAGAGGCGGCTGGGCTCGTCGTGCAGTTCCACCCACAGCCTGTGGTTCCGGCTCCCTGAGAGCTCTGCAGGACTGCAATGCAGTAAAGAGTTGCTTTCAAACGAAAGGGGGCGGGGAGGGAGAGAGCGAGGTTGCAATTTCCTTGTGTGCATTGAGCCTGAGCATTTTCTATTTCCACTGAATATGAAGAATCATGGTCTTGTTTTAAGGATTTAAGAAAAAGAAGACAGTTTAAAACCAAATGCCTGCTCTCCGCTATGGCAGTTCTATTGGCAGGCTGTAATTTGTCGAGGGTAGGTAATGGAAATGCAGTGATGTTTGTATAATCCATGAGCTGTTTATCAGCTAGGTGAAGCCCAAAGATACAGATGGCAGCAAATCTCTCTGGGGAAAAAAAAAAATATTTCACTTCTGAAAAAGAAAGAAAGAAATTCCCACCATTTTCATATAAAATTCAGTTCTATTTCATTTCTTTGTAAATCTGAAACAAAAAGTTGAAGAGGTTAATGGAGGAAAATTAAGAACCTATGGGGCAAATAGGCATGTTTCAAATCACACATGCAACATGAATATGTGTTTCTCAGGAAGAGAATATTTCTATTCATGTCCTGACATATCTTTAGCGCACAATTTAGAGGCAAATTCCACAAATGACAGCTCTGAACAAATCACTCCTTTGATACTAGGTTTGCAACAACCAGAAACCTTCTTTTGAGGAAAAAAGCTATTTGCAATCAATACAGGCAGTCATTTGATGCATTTGTTTGTTTGAGTTTTTTTCTTATTATTCTTTGCTTTTCTGGAAGAATCAAGTCCTCACTAAAACTGCACCTTTATCTGAAGGTATTAAACAAGCATTCACAAGTTTTGTAGTGATAAATAACATACACAGATATAAACATGATACAATCCTTAAGAATCATGTAAAGCAAACTGAAAATTGCTTCTTTATTCACAGATATCAGTATTTACTTCTGAGTTTCCATTTTCTTCCCTGCATGTTTTTACTCTGAGATACAATCTTGCTTCATCTTTTCAATGTCAATATCAGTCTTAGATTGAACCAACAATGATGAATATACAGCTTATTTGGTAATAAGCAGAAGGTACATGCACAGACTACAAAAATACCATGTAAATACATCTCAGGATACAGTAGCATTAAATTTCCATTTCAGCATATCTTGCAACCACACTGTATAACACTAAAGAGACTGAAGTAAAATGACATTTTGGACCAGAGTTTGCTTGTGTAGTTTTTATCCTGATCAGCATCTGCACTTTTTAAATGAAAAGAGGAAAACACATAAATCATAAGATTTTTCTCCTGCTTAAATGTCCCTTACTGCTACATTGCTTTCTAAACCTCAAGTGAGCTTCGAGAGTGCACTCTGTCATCAGCATCCAGCTGTACAAAGAGTAGGCCATTCTAGATTGTTTTTTAATTAATTAATTTTGGGTTTGGGGTTTTTTTTGTGGTTGTTGTTTTGTTTTTGTTTTTGTTTTTTTGAGACAGAGTCTCACTCTGTGGCCCAGGCTGGACTGCAGTGGTGCAATTATGGCTCACTGCAACCTCTGCCTCCGGGTTCAAGTGATTCTCGTCCTTCAGCCTCCCAAGTAGCTGGGATTACAGGTATGTGCTACCACACCATGCTAATTTTTGTATTTTTAGTAGAGACAGGGTTTCACCTTGATGGCCAGCTGGTCTCAAACTCCTAGCCTCAAGTGATCCACCCGCCTCAGCCTCCCAAAGTGCTGGGATTACAGGCATAAGCCATCACGCCCAGCCTAATTTTTTATTCTTTGATAGAACACTTGCTCTCTGGACTCATAATGACCAATTTTGCCATGATCCTAGAGGTATGGATGGGGTCCTTCTCCTCCACAAGGTCCCTGTCTGGATTCAATGCAGCAATCTCCATCAAGAACATCACACAGCAGCTAAGCACATAGCAAGCACCATTAACATATGGGTGATGGTGGATGAGACTAGAGCTGGTGGTAAAGATGGAAATGGTGGACAGATTTGAGTGAATCTCAGTTTGAGTCTGTTAGAGCATGCTATAATGATTAGTTCCCTTTCCTTTGCCTATCATTGCCTGCAACAGGTTTTCTATACCTACCCCCAGGGCACAACTGTAGGCAGGACATGTATTCTCACGCCATGCAGCAGGGCAGGACCCAAAGACTGTCTGAGTCAGAGAGTATGTGTGGAATGACAGGAACGACCTGTGGCAGGAACTCCTGGGGGAGCATTTTCATGTGGGCGTCCCAGACCAACTCCAGTCCAGGGACAGCAGAGTGCTACCCTGTATTTAGTAGTTCTAGGGACCCCAGGAATTCTGGACATGGGACAAAGCTGCAGCCAATTTCTACTCCAACTGCTGCCTCTTTGCTGTCTCGTGAAGGAACTCAGTCAGTCTCCATGGAAAGAGCAGTCCTGATCCACTCCTAAGCCTGTGTCAGCCTCTTATGTCATTTATACATACTTTTCACCAAAATGCCGCATGACATAATTTGTGGATGTAACCCAGTAGATCTACTTCTTAGTCACAGAGAATAGATCACATGTCAGTTTCAGCCCCCCTCACTGCTGACCATGCCCCTGTGGAATACTGAGTTTCTAAAGCAGACTCTCTGTAATGAGGATTGTTTTCTTTTAAGCTGCTGTCACTACTGACTGGTGGCAAACATCTATTATTTTATATCAACTTTCATAAGTACAGATTCTCAATCAGCAAGAATCAGGCATTTTAGCACTTACTATGTGCCATTCTTATGTCAGGTGCTGGGGACCACAAAATAAGTGGTCCATCTCCAAGGTAAAGGATCAGCAATCTAGTGGGGAAGACAGATATAACTTGATTGACATGATATGAAATTATAACATGATGTGGAAGGGCTAAAAAGAGGGCATGAACAAATTGTGAAAATACAGAGCTGGATATAATTAATTTCTGCCATTTTCTGTCTGAGGTGGTTTATAAAATCTCCACAGAATTTGTTGCAAACACAATAAAAATTAGATAGCCTTTCGATTAACTACATCCTTCTGGCATTTTGTCCTTATCCTTTAACCTCATTTCAGTTGCTTCCCAGTTCCCACACTATATTATTAATGCAAATATTTCCCATTATTATCCAGCAAGATTGTCATATGGACATGTCTGTTCTGGAAGATGCTTGAGAACTTCTTTAGCTGATAAAATAATTAACCTTTTAGACTACTATGGCCACTTACTGCTAGGCACAATTCTCAGGGATTCTGACGACAGTACTTAGAAAATACAGAGCATCTGTTTTGCATGTGTATGTAGTATGTATAGCCTAGCAAATAACTACTCATAAAAATAACATTTTCTATCGTTAAAGGATTGAATAATGATCATCTACATAATCATGCATCTGTAACAGTCAAATCTCAATTTTGGGGGCTCCTAAAGAACAGAAATTTTACAAAAAATCATTGGGGGCCAAGGCCAACACTACAGGAACAAAAGAGGCCACCATCTGTATATGATGACTTCAGGACTGTGGAAGAACTATCTGTCCCCCACATTTTTTCCTCAATGACCAGGCCACTTGGTTATTAGCAGAAATGTGAAAACAATGCCCTCCGGCATACTGCAACTGAGAAAGAAATGAATCAAATTTAAAAATGCAAGAATCAGGAGACTTGTGAGTATAAACAGATTGGACTCAGACTCTGGGTCCTACGGAAAGATGCCCCCTTTTCCCTTATTTTTCACCATACTGTAAAGAACAGAATCCAATGGCTTTGCCCATGCAGTGTCAAGGTCCTCTATCATCTAGTCGCAATCCATACCCTACCTTCCCCATAACAAAGCCTTTACCCCAACCAGACTAGCATAATCATTGTCCTTAGTTCATGCTTTCCCCTTTCCCCCCAGGTGGAGATAGGGCCCGGCAGAAGTTTTGCTGGAGAATCAGTTCTGCTAGAGAATCAGCTCCATTACCCAAGGGATGTCTCTGCACCATTACAGTGAGTCCCAGAAGCTAAAATCATATTGTAGATAATCAAATTAGCAACTCAGCCTAAGAGTAATCTCAGAAAGAAACATCTAGAAATAGACACCCAACACCAGGTACTGAGCTAAACAATGAATAGCCCATCTGAGGGATATAAATTCTGTGCCCTCAAAGGCATTACAGACTGGCTCAGGCTTTAATCTGAAAATGGTATGTTTTAACCAAAGATCAGCATAACAAAATTTTCATTACCAAATGAAAGATAAGGGCATCATACAATAATAATAGTTGATATTTATTGTGCACTTATGGAATACCAGGTGCTATTTAAAATCCTTTCCATGTATTAACCTATTTAACCCTCACAGGATCCCTCAGAGGTAGCTAATGGTTGTTATACTTACATTACAGCAAGGAGATAAGGTCAGAGTTTGAGTAACTTGCTCAAATTCACACAATGCCTAGGTGGTAGAACCAGGCTGTCTTATTCTAGAATCCAGCTTTTACTCAGTAGCCAGTTAAGGAAATGTCAGACTATAGGTAGAACTATATATATGAAATGGATCTTAATGCTTCAGGTATTCCTGGATAAAATATTTGCTGATTATAAGTCAAGAAAATGATACGCTTCTTATTTTCTGTTAATATAATCGCTGAATTATTTGCTTTATGGAAGCAAAAAGCAAAAAATAAAAAGCATTGCTTCCCAATATATCTTAAGAAGCAGAAAAAAATGAGCAATGCCTTGTCCCAAATCACAGTAAAGTTTAAAGAATTGAAAGTCATGGCCAGGCGCAGTGGCTCATATCTGTAATCCCAGCACTTTGGGAGGCCAAGGCGGTTGGATCATGAGGTCAGGAGATCAAGACCATCCTGGCTAACACAGTGACACCCTGTCTCTACTAAAAAATACAAAAAAAATTATCTGGGCGTGGTGGCAGTCACCTGTAGTCCCAGCTACTCGGGAGGCTGAGGCAGGAGAATGACGTGAACCCGGAAGGCAGAGCATGCAGTGAGCCAAGACCAAGCCACTGCACTCCAGCCTGGGTGACAGAGCGAGACTCCGTTCAAAAAAAAAAAGAATTGAAAGTCAAAATTTTCTCCAAAAACATGGATGAAAGATACACAGCCTGACTGAGGTGGTTTGCTGCAAATTCAACCCATTTGGCAAATGACCTAATCTGAAACAAGTTAATTATTTTTAGAAGCGTTTCACTCAAAGAAAATATTAAATCTAATTATACTTTATATTTCCCTTAATAGTTCTAAACATAAGTCATAAGAATTGATTTATAAAGTATTTCCCATATTTCTAAGTTATACAGTGGAACAATATGCACAAATTAAAAGTTATATTTATAAACAGTTTCTGGCAATAGATAAAAAGTCTTATGGTATTAAGTGAAAGATAATACAAAATTTTACATTTAGTCTCTCATACATCTTTAGAAATATGTATTCAAAGGAAATAGGATAGGATAAAATGTTATCACTTTTTTTAATGGTTATCTTTGACATGTTGAGGTTTACTTTGTGCACTTATGTATTTCTAATTTTCTAGAATAAACATTTATAATTGTAATGAAAATAATTTAAGAGGAAATATGAACAAAAAGTCATTAGCAATGTTTCTATGCTCAGCCCTTTGAAGGAACATTTTACCGTCTAGTTAAGAAAATTCTCTTTGAACCACACACCAGATGTAAGTTTACCTTTATGAGACCTTCCAGAATTTTATAGACAGCCACTAATCCCCAAATAATAAAGAAAATCAGGCAGTCTTTCTCCAGGGGGAAAAAATTTTTTTCTTTAATTTAGAAGATATAAAATGGGCTTTGGACTGCATTTGAATTCTAGCTCAAATGTTCAGCAAATTAGTTAATCTCCCTGACCTTTGGTTTTCCCACATGTAAAAAAATGAAGTTGCCATTATAATTAAGTTCAATAACATAAGTAAAGTAGTTAGCTCAGATGACTGCAGCTCCAGCCGACATTTGACTGCAACTACAATACTATTTTCCTTTTCTCTCTCTTGGCCCTTAAACCGGGTAAAGCATCCATAATTGAGAGGCAACACAAGTGAATTTTATATAGGAACTGTATTTTGGATTCACCTAAAGGGTTAGTAGCTACAAAGTGAGGGATAGAGAAAATTATACATTATTTTCCAGTTAACATATGTTTATTGTTCTTGTCAATGTAAAATGATTCCAGTTCTTAATAAGTATTTAACTTTCAGTGGGAGAATTAAAAATGACGTTACTTGATTTAAAACACATTTTTCATAAAATGTTAAATCTACCCATCTTGTTTATTTCTTTCCTTCTGTCTGACTTTCCTTTGTATCTGACTTTCCTTCTTTCTGTTTTTCTTTCTTATATTATTTTAGACATACAGAGAATGCAATAGTTACATTATTAAACACCCAAAATGCTACGTATTTTGTTATAGTTGGATAATATATTAGGTTCAATTTGATCTATAGTGCTAAATTATATTATAATCCACATATGTCAACAAATATATCCAAAAAAATTCATTTGTTTAGTGTAAATAATTGTTTGGAATGGGTTAGAACCCTCACGGGATATCTATAACAGGAAGTTTTTTCTTACAAACATTTATAATCTCTGCCTCATCTCCTGACCTTCAAAGTTTCCTTAACACCACTCTTGTTCTTCATAATTTATTCTAACCAGGTTAAACAGATTTTACAGATCATACAGTCCTTCTCACTTAGTATCAGTGACAGAACAAATATAGGATTAGATAAGCATAACTGAGATTTTATCATAACAATGTAGGTTTTCTAAGCATTCGTTATTCTCACATTTGTGGAGCTGCTAACTCCTCTCTCCGCCTTGCTGTTTCCTACTTATTTTTCAACCCCTAGAGTAAATAATACCCATTCTGGGAAGCTGTTCTGAACACTTCCCACTCTCACTCCTCCCTGCAACTCACCATCTCCAATGAGGTTGGGGCTTCTTATTATATTTTCTCATTATGCACTAGATTTTTAACTTCATACCACTATCACAAGAGTAACTAAATTATTACTAGTATAATCCCCTGCTTCATGTCTATGTGGATAAACTATAACTTCCTTGGGACAAAGATGTACCTATCTAGTTCATCTTTGCATCATAGGTCCTCCCATGGTATCTGACCAAGAAAAGACACCCCACAAATAAATATTGAATAAATTAATGAATGATACCTTCAGTTGCTGTCAGGTAAAGTATCAGGGTATATGCTTTCAGCTCTGCATTAACCAGCCTGAATCTCAAGGGTCCATGTAGAATCAAACTGTGGTCATTGTGTAGTTTAGCAAACAGGCAACATATGTCAAGAAACCGCTTTTCTGCTTCCAGTAAATATGCACACCAAAGTAAGGAAAGTCTGGCTGCCATTCACAGGAGGTATGTGTATAACAGAAGAATACTTAGAACTACAAAGTTGATGGCAAAAGATGCCCTCTAAACCCAGGTATGTGTAGGCTACTGCTTTCCCAAGTTTTTTTTTTTTTTCTTATGCAATTTACTGTGAGAATTGATGGAATGTCTGCTTTCAAATATACCCGGGGCTATTTCTGATAGTTATCAGAAAGATCAAATCCAATGAAGATAGAGTACAAGGCATGAACAAAATTAAAATCAGAAGAATTTAAGTTAGTGTACTTGGAAAGAATATAAAACAGAAATTTCTCTAGTGAATCAAAGTCAGATCTTCAAAGTTGCCTTAAATCCCATAACAATAAACAAGCCCAGATAGCCAACAAGATCAGTTTTATGGAGCACAGTGGGTTTTTTGAGCTAATGGAATGTTCAGTGTGGAGTAGCCTCTAGGTTTATCTATTACTTTAATAACAGGATAATTTAGGTTACTCTATATACCTTCTGAAGTCATGATAAACAGCATCATTCCGGGACAGCAACCAGGCATAGAGTCAAGTGGGCAGCTTCAACTCCTGCCGGGTGCTAAAAAGGAAATAACAACAACACAAGAGTGGAAAGAAAAGCTTCAAACTCTCATGATGGCAGGCACCACAAAATTAACAAAAAGCAACCCCAAAGATTTTGAAACAATAATACAGGCTTTTTCCTAACTTAGTTCAACAAATAATTATAGACCGTTCTAGTGAATAAGACAGGGATAGTGCATGCCTTTGCTGAATTTATAAAATGCTTTTAGAAATACAAAATAGAATCACTCATTTCTAAAGAGTACTGATAAACGTTCTTTACTCCTTTATAATTAATGATATGCTAGAAATGATATGCTGTGTATATGTCACTTACAAGCCTTCCCAAGGTTGAACTAAAACTCATGATCACGAATTTCTACAATATAATGACAAGTGAGTGACCCAAAGGATAAAGGTTAGGGAAATCCAAAAATAATGATATGCAGGTTGGCAGGGTGGCAAGGTTATCATTTCAGAGGTCAGACTTGAGTGGGTCTTGAAAAATGGATGAGACTAGAGAACACGGAAGAGGATGTTGAGGATGTGAGGAAAGGCATGAAGAAGACTTTCTGAAAGCAGGAGGGCAGATGGCATCCAAAAAAAGTCAACAAGTGGATTTCCCTGAAGCAGAGGGCACCAGTAATGAAGCAACGAGAGATGGCATTAGAAGGGTAGGCAGAACTCCTCAAATACCCCATCCCTTATAGCATAGTAAAGTCCTGAGCATTCAGAAGAGAATATTGGAGGAACCTTGCACTGAAAAAACTAATCTGGTAGTGACTGGCTCCTAAAATCTGGTTTGAAAAATAAAGCCGGCCAGGCACGGTGGCTCACACTTGTAATTCCAGCCCTTTGGGAGGCTGAGGTGGGCAAATCACGAGGTCAGGAGATTGAGACCATCCTGGCTAACATGGTGAAACTCCGTCTCTACTAAAAACACACAAAAAAATTAGCTGGGCATGGTAGTGCACGCCTATAGTCCCAGCTTCTTGGGAGGCTGAGGCAGGAGAACTGCTTGAACCTGGGAGAGGGAGGTTTCAGTGAGCCAAGATTGTGCCAGTATACTCCAGCCTGGCGACACAGCAAGACTCCATCTCAAAAAAAAAAAAGAAAGAAAAAAGAAAAAGAAAGCCAGCTGGATTAATCAGAATCACCTGGAGCACTGTGGCTAATACAGATCCCAGGTCCCTCTTTCCTAGAAATTCCAATTCACATGCCTAAAAAATTAATAATATGCATATTATTTAAATATATAACACATATATATTTATAATACATATTTTTTAAACTGGTACCTTGAGTGACTTTATATGTAATTCTGAGGCATAGCCAAGTTTGGGAAGCACTGATACAGAACAAGAAACAAAGCTTCTGACCATATTGACTTAGGGAAAGTGATGAAGGCCAGACCTAGGGAATTTGGACTGGCGTGACCTGAAAGGTAGGCAGGGAGGCTGCTCAGTTTAAGTCAAAACTATAAGGTACAACTGACATCTGGAAATGTTTGTAGGGACTTTGACCCCTAAAACTACATTACTTTTACATTGCTATGCTCAATGTTTGGGTGGGGAGGCGGATATGGTTTATTGTGTAAGGACTCTAGATGAATCTAAAAACTACCTTTGCACATCTTGGCTCCATCTGTTTTCTGCTATACCCATCCCATAAGGAGAAGGCAAGTTCCTCAAAGGCAGAGAACTTGCTCCCTGTTGTATTGCAGCCCCTACAATGGTGTTGGCACAAACTAAGCAAGCAATTTCCTTTTTAATGAGTGAATAAACATCAGTCTTTTCAATCACTGAAAAAAAAGCAGCCACCATTCACGGATCCTTGGGAACCATGTCTAAAGCTTCCATTCCCCAGGTGAAAACTAGAAAGATTCAGTGATGTCCACCATGGATTCTGAATACTTTTGTATACACTGGAGGGTTCCAAAATGGAGAAGTGATCTGGGAGAAACTTTAAAGAAAACAACGCAGCAAAATACGGAGGCAGCAAGAGTAGCAAAATCTTTATGGTGGCCCAATTTCAGCCTGATTATAATGCATCTGCCACCTGCCAACAACAAGCCTTTCTGAGGGCTTTTACCTCCTAAAGTCTACAAGAGAATTTCTGGGTGATAAAGGAATTCCTTCTCTCCCTGTTTTAGTCCCTTCTCATACTGCTAATAAAGACATGCCTGAGACTGGGTAATTTATAAAGGAAAGAGGTTTAATTGACTCACAGTTCAGCATGGCTGGGGAGGCCTCAGGAAACTTACAATTATGGCAGAAGGGGAAGCCAACATGTACTTCTTCGCATGGCCACAGGAAGGTGAAGTACCGAGCAAAAGGGGGAAAGCCACTTATAACACTATCAGATCTCATGAGAATTCACTCGCTATCATGAGAACAGCATGAGGGTAACTGCCCCCATGATTAAATTACCTCCCACCAGGTCCCTCCCATAACAGGTGAGGATTATGGGAAATACAATTCAAAATGAGATTTGGGTGGAGACACAGCCAAACCATATCACTTCCCATTTAAGAGTTTAAGAAATCTGACAGACCATCTTCAAATGCCAAGAGTTTAGTATTTGAGAATTGGTAGGCCTTACATATTTATATTTCTGAAAATGGACAAGGCTGTAATGGCTATATAATCAATTATTCCTTCAATCCAGATATTTAAAAATTACCTTAATTTGGCATAATCAGTTGGATTGACCATGTTGTTAAAGAATCTGGCTATTTCCTTCACTAATGACCTTTAAGTACATCAGCCTAACTTTAAAAGAGGGAAACTAAGACCCAGAGATCTAATGCCATCCCCTGGATCAGTAAGGTCTTTGCATTCAAGAGTAAATCCTACTATATAACACTACCGCTTTTATTTTATTTATATGAGATAGGGTTTCACTCTGTCACCCAGCTGGAGTGGAATGGCACAATCACAACTCCCTGCAGCCTCAAACTCCCAGGCTCAAATGATCCTCCCACTTCAGCCTCCCAAGCAGCTGGGACTACAGGTTCGCACCACCACACCCAGCTAATTTTTTTTATTTTTAATTTTTTAACTTTTTGTAGAGAGAGTATTGCCATGGTACTCAGGCTGGTCTCGAACTCCTGGCTCAAGCAATCCTCCTACCTCAGCCTCCCAAAGTGTTGGGATTACACAGCTAAGCCACTGTGCCAGCCCTGCCTCTTTGAAAGAAAAAAGAAGCCTAGGATTTAATGAATTTCAAGCCTAGTTTTTTTTTTATTACATCAGTTCTTTTTCCTTCAGAAAAGTAATCAAGGAGAGACACAACATAATGACGAACTGGGTTTAGATTTGCGTGGCTAAGATTCCTAATTTTAAATAATTCCATTTTACCAAGTAAGATAAACTAAATTGTCCTTGACATAGGTAAAGGGAAAGCATAAAATATAAATTATGCTTAATTTCTCCAACACAAGTTTCTAATAGAGAGCCATTTGTGGGGAGGGGGCATCTGCCCCTGCAGGTAGGAATATTTTTATACTGGCATTGTTTAGAATCACTGGAGCATTATGACAATAAAAAGCAGACCAACCTGGTTTTATTATTGTTTTTAAATTTTCTGCAGACAATGCACCCGCTAACTGACTGTACCGGAGGCCAACAGCTCCCACCACTGCCCTTGGTGGGCCACTTTTAGGGGCCAATGTGGGAGATGTACTAAGAAATAATCCTATGACACAAATCACTGCCACAAATAGTGTCACTGGAGGTAGAAATAATACTGGAGAAACATAGGAAAACATTTGAGATTTTAACAAGGGATACAAAAATGGGTAGCAATGAATGAAAAGCAGTTCAAAGTATTTCTGAGTGATATGGTTGGCCGAGGGAGCGCTGAGTAGATGGTGCATGGAAGTCCCACAGAATGAAGAGAAGACTGTTCTGGGGGCAGCGCTCAACCTCCTCAGACCAAAGAATTGGCCATCAGCTTGTCCATTAGGATCAGGCCCTGGTTTGTGCTCACCATTCTTTCTTTTATGTATTAATCATCATTGATAGATAAATATAAAGAATTGATACAATGTAAATACTACAGAATAAATTATATGAAACTGAAAGGACAGCTCAAACTGTAACATGGAGGAAGGGTCTCCTTCCACCTCACCCAGCCTCTTCTATTCCTGACTTCGCGCTGTTCGGAATACCCATCTGTATCATCCATGTGTATCATCCTATGTGTAAGGAAAACACTTCAGAGTCCAGCTTAGGGGTGCTGGCTTAATAGGCAGGTGTCCCTTTCCTCACTCACAATTCAGGTTTTACCCTCCTCTGAGGGAGACAAATAGGAAAATTGGTTTTGGGTAATACGTTCCTCCATCCTGCAGTCAAGGATTCCACTGTGCAGAGTTTCATGTTCAAAACACTTAGGGCAATGCTAAGTACCATATCTCCTTCTCAGAGAGTCAAAATGTGCCCCAGTCATACTGTAGGCTCTAAGAAGTGATATGTTAGAGAAACTTGTTTATCTCACCTTAGTTTTTACCAGGTATTTTTGCAAAATCAGTACAGCACAGAACCCTTTTTCCTGTTAGTATCAATATACCTGGGAACCAGACTTCTACATTCAGAATCAAGTGGAATTAGGTAATTCATCCTCCTCTGAAACGTATTTTCTAGAAAAAGAATAGTCTTATACACAGCAGGGTCTCACATTTTATTGTATTAATGAAGGAATTACTTGAAATATAGAATTCCAAAACATAAAGACCAGGCTAAATGATGGCCAAACTTGAAAGTAAAAAATGTTTACTCATGCCTGGTGTTCATGTATATGCTAAATGTAATCATAGTAGGACAATGTCATAATATTTACTTGATTGTATGTACTCAACATTCACATGGATACACAAAGCCTTTGAGTATTCAGTGGTTCAACTCAACTTTTTTTCACCCAAGAATTCTTTTTATTGTCATAAAGTATCAAAAGGTTAAAAAGTGAGTTTTACTTTAATTACCAACTTAAGAATACAGATAGGTATTCTGAACAGCATAAAGTCAGGAATGGAGAATTTTTTATTGTATTTGAATTTAGGGTGTCTCCATTTTACAAAAAAGAAAAAAAAAAAAAAAAAGGCCAGGCACAGTGGCTCATGCCTGTAATCCCAACACTTTGGAAGGCTGAGGAAGGCAGATCACTTGAGGTCGGGAGTTCAATACCAGCCTAACCAATATGGAGAAGCCCCATCTCTACTATATCAAAATTAGTTGGGCATGGTGGCACATGCCTGTAGTCCCAGCTGCTTAGGAGACTGAGGCAGGAGAATTGCTTGAACCCAAGAGGCAGAGGTTGCAGTGAACCGAGATCACGCCACTGCACTTCAGCCTGGGCGACAGAGCAAAACTCCGTCTCCAAAAAAAAAAAAAAAAAAAAAAAAGCCATGCATTTCTTCAAATGTATGCAATCATTCATTTCATAGTAAGTTTTAAATTTTTGAAAATGAATGGGCACCAATTGAAGTAGTGTGCTATTTAACACATTTCTAACCACCTGTTATTCTGACACTACATTTAGTGGAAGTTACCTCCAAGGCCAATTAGGCTTTTCATCCGAGAAGGGTCTGGGAGGTGATAGATTATTGTTGCCAAGTAAGAGGAAAACTTTACATTCATTACTATCAATTTACAGCCTATTTTTTTTTTGGCACCTCTAAATTTTTTTTGTCATATTCATTCCTTTCCCTTTAAAACAACATCCTTTAGTGGACTTTCTCTCCTTGGGGCTGTTATTTACAAGATGCCCTGAATCAGATGTCATTAGCTGATACAACATTCATCTTCTTTCAGGACTAGAAAAATCACCAAATAATGATTAGAGGCAGCGGTTTTTAAAATATCCTAACCATATATCTCAATTTGATATTGATTTAAGTGATTAATTTTTCTATGAGGGTACAGTATCCTGACCAATCAAATGGAATGTTTACAGGGTGCATTAATCATGGTTTACAGTTTTCTTATAGGTATGATGGATCGTGAACCGTTTATGAATCAATAAACTGGCAAAAAAAAAAAAAAAGTATTCAGGACTAGAGATATGGGAGCAGAGACAAGACCAGCTTGATTTTAATGTTTTTAAAATTCCGGCGATCTTTTAATTATAAACTCCATGGTTTAGTTTATATTTAAGGGTTTCTTTTATCAGCTTGTTTTTACCATTATTATGCACTGAAAAATAAGTTCAAAATGTGGAGCTTTTTCTGCACTTTAATGTGATGTCAAACTGCAAACAATAGCTAGTAGTGTGATTTATCCAGAGAAAACAATATTTTAAGTAGAACTGTATAAAATGATCTGTATGTTTCATTTTCTCAGAACACAGTCAAGATTTAAAGATTAAACCTAAAGTACAGTAGAAAGAAATAGATCAAGATTTTGCTAAGCAGAACAGATACTGTGACAATAAAAATTTTTTCTTCCTTTCCACAATTTTGAATTGTCATATTTCTTTTTGTTGTTTTCACTCTTCAGCCTAATTCACACGTATACCATTATCTTATGGCTAATCAATTCATTTTTATTATGTCATTCTGTTTTTTGCCTCTTTCTTCTTGCACATCTTAGATCCATGTTTTAATCCTTTCTATTAGAACCCAGGAATTATACAGTCAGTTTCAGAAGATCTTCCAGACTCCCAGCTTAACCCCGTTTCTCACATAAGAAAATTGCTCCCATAGTTCCAATGGCTGCTCCTTTCCTAAAGAACATTTTCCAAAGGCAGAATTTTGAGGAGCAGGTCTTTCATGTTGGCACGTGCTGGACTGGAGTTTCTAACTATACAGTGTCTGGAAAGAGAGTCTCAAGGTAAACACAGGTTCATGTGTGTTTTCTCACACCCCCTAGATGGCACTGATACAAAAAAAAAAAAAAAAAAAAAAAAAAGCACATTATGTGAGAATGAACATCAAGACAAAAAGTGATATATGGCGGGTCTCATATTTATGACAGTGTAGCTGCTGAGTTCCCGAAAGCCCAGGCTGATCTGCTTAGTGAGCAAGGTGGGAAACAACCTCCTCTGCCCGTCTGCAGAGAGTACACGTCCTGACGTCTCATCCAGTACCCAAGGACCAACCCTTAGACAGTGTGCTTCATCTTAGGAAACAGACTCTTGGAGATTTATTTGAATTCAAAATATTACTTCTCTGAGTTGTACATTTAATTGGTTTCCTTTCAGCGTTTTAACCAAGAAGTACTTCCGTTTAATCAGAAGACAGTCCAGTGTTTGAGAAAGAAGAATCTGAAAATTCTCTGATGCTCCCAGTGATATTCTAAATGTGCAATTCATCTAGGGTACGGGATTAATGTTAGAGACGGTAACTTGAAAACACTATTTGATGACACTCTTTCATTTCTTTATTCAACAGACATGTACCTGTCATGCAACAGGCATTTGCTTTACCCTGGGCATTGATTTTAAAAAAGGATAAGACACAGTTCCTGCTCTCAAGGAGCCCAGAGACCAGTGGTAGTGGGAGTGGGGGGTGGTCTGGGGTGTAGACAAGAAAACAGGTACTTTGAAATAGAAGCAATAAATGCTGTAACTCAAAAAAAATTTTTTTAACTGTAAGTATTTAAGGTCTGAGTAACTATTACGCCTGAGGAAGTCAGAGGAGACCCCAGAAAGGAACTGAATTTGAACTGAGTGCCAGAGAATTGTTAGTCTTCCAGGAGATGAGGAAATACGTTCCAAGAAGGAAGAGCGTGTACAACAGCACAGTCATACAAGAACCCGGTTGTCTTAGGAACAATCAAGAAAGAGTCCCTGAAACAATCATGTGAAATGTTTGAGGATTAAAATACTGGCAGGAAATGAAAGTGAAGGGCAGGAAGGGGTAGATGTAAGGTTCCTTACAGTAAACATATGTTGTCTGCCCATTGTTAACTTTTTTGAGGAAGCACTCCCCTACTCCTCCTAGTTAGGAGGCTGATAACACCTTGCTTTCAGCTCCAGCTGTGGGCAAGTGAGCCAGGCCTGGCCAATCTGAGTGCTCCATATACACTTAGATCAAGTAATAGGATCACGCATAGACGCATGACCCAAACTGGGACAATCAGAATCCCCATCAGCGTTATCAGCAGGCCCAGCTTCATGCATGTGACCTGTTAGTTGCAAAGCCCCTGTGCTTAGAAGAGTCTTCCGCTTGGTTTACTGCTCTGCTGTTGCCATTTTGAAATTCTCAATAATTTCAGCTTTGATCTTATGTTTTGTAAGTGATGTCCAATGGGACAATAGGGAATGCACATGAGCAAGGAAATACACACTTCACTTGCAATATAGCATTTATGACACCCTGTGAGCACAGCAGAGCAGTAGACTCACTTTGCATGGAAGTACCACAAGACGCTGAGTGAGTGCAAATAAGTATGTTATATTTAAAACTGAATAAATGGTGGTACAGACAGCCCCAAGAGGGTCATGTCTTCCATTCAAACCAGAACTTGCTTCCAATGCAGAAGACAAGCAATGGTGTTTTAAGAAACAACTACAAATAACTTTATCATATCCTTTTCTCACTTGTGTTAGTTCTCTTTATTAGACAAGCTCACTGAAAATGATGGCATAGAAGAAGAGAGAAAGATAGGGCCACCCATAGTTCCTTTCCCTTTCAGTCCTTCCTTACTCATCAGTAAGCTGAAGAGAACAGGTAGATGTAAGTGCATCGGGAACTGAAATATAAACAGTTAAGTTAGTTTTGCAATCATTTCCACTGTTCTAGTAAGAACAAAATACATATGCCAAATATAAATTGTGTAATTTCAGTGATTCCATATATGAATTAAAGGCTCTTATATTTGCATTGGAAACTGGCACTGCACAATATAAATGATAAGATTCATGTTCATAATTTAAATTTTTAATTTTTCTTTACATAGACATTCAATGGGAAATTTTTAAAACACCGTGACAAACTAAAAGAATACAGAACAAAAGAAAAAACTTTCCAGTTTAGTATATTTAGCACACTTTTTTCCTGCTTTTTGAACATGGGACCCCACAACTTATGTTGCTAAGGCTCTGGCTATCAGGAAAGATCCTTTATTTACTTCTAGGACCCCGAGTTATAAGGACAATGTGAGCTGGAGTTGCATGTGACTATCTTGCCCAGCCAGATGGATTAAGTCATCTATAGTAAGAGAAATCAAAGCCAACATGCAAAGCGAAACATAGCTGAGAGAAAGAAAGAGAGAACTAACATTGTTGTTGAGCTCCTAAGTGCGGCAAGATCCAAAATTAACCACACACCTGTCCTTCTTTGTTACGTAAGTCAACAATTTCTCCTTTTTTTCTTTTTCTCTTTGAGTTGGCGGAGAGCTTAAATAATTTGAGTTGGATTTCTGTCACTTGCAACCAGAGTACTGAATGGTACAGCCTCATATGCTAGGCATATGTGGATTAATAAGGAAGTTTTAAAATTCATACCTCCAGAGGCTGGTGAACAGAGGCTTCAGAGAGCCAAGAAGAAAAGCAATCTGGATTATTTCTAAAATCATTTTCATAATTTTAAATTATAAATTTTTTCATTTTAAAATATGTATAAAAGATATAAATAATACTTGTGAAATGTAGAAAAGTACCAGTAGAATGAATGTATATACTTAACTATCTAATATAGTTTAGACATTTGTCCCCTCCAGATCTCATACTGAATTTTAATCTCCAATGTTGGAGGTGGGGCCTGGTGGGAGGGATTTGGATCATGGGAACAGATTCCTAATGAATGGTTTGGGCCATCCCCTTAGTGCAAGTAAAGTTCTCCCTCTGAGTTCACACAAGATCTGGTCATTTAAAGGTGTGTGGCACCTCCCTCCCACCATCTCTTGCTCCTGATTTTGCCATGTGACATAGAAGCTCCCACCTCACCTTCTGCCACAAGTAAAAGCTTCCTGAAGTCTCACCAGAAGCCATGTTTCCTAGACAGCCTGCAGAACCATGAGTCAATTAAGCGTCTTTTCTTTATAAATTACCCAGTCTCATGTATTTCTTTATAGCAGCCCAAGAACGGCCTAATACACCACCCAATTTTTTAAAAAATCTACCAGTGCCTCTGATATCCCCATAAGACTTCCCCAAATTCTACAAATGCCCACACTCACTCACCTACCCCAAAGTAACCACTATTCTGAACTTTATGATTGCTTTCCCATATCATTTGGTAGCTTTTCCTGGTGGATTGTGGAAGAAGATTTGAAGGGGGCCAGGGGACCAGCTAGGAAACACAGGATAAGTCTGAGTTTGGCTGATTATCATTAATAAGTGCTTTGTGTAGCCACCAGATCGTGTTTCATTAAATAAAATGTTGGCAACAGATAAGTTGATAAAATGACTTTTTCATCACAGTTTTGTTTTGTTTGTTTTTTCCAGTGTCTTCGCCTCTTTGTTTTATAAAATCATGGGCAACTGTTCAATCAGGGCAAGAATCAAAAGCCTCACCATAACAAGACCCAATAACCAGGTCACAGAAATGAGCTTTGAATTAGGGCTAGGGGACCCAGAAGGTAGTGGATTTGCACCTGCCTCAGCAATACAGCCAGAAGAGCAGTAGAAGAGTGGGAAATAGGAAGGAAAGAAAAGAGCAAACAATCCATATCTCCTGCTACATTATCTTCTCCCAACATGTGAAAAAGCTACCAAACACACAGTATGGTGATTCTCACTCTTATCTGTGACTGCCCTTCTCTCCATTAATTCATGTTAAATGAATCACAGGGATAAAAATGGTAATATTTAGCCCAAAGGTATTCATGTCTAAATGTAAAACTTTGTGCAGTGTGGCACTTAGTTTGGAGGTAAGTAGTTGAGTTTCCTAGAATGTAAGGTGAAACTTCGTTTCACATCCTAACATTGCTGCTGGCTCAGAAGCTAAGAACTTCTGCTCTAACAGAAAGATTACATGGACACTGCAACTACCTGGGTCCTCCTCACAGAAGGAGCAATTTTTCTGTGTTGTGCTGAGAATCTGACATCCATTGTTCGACTTTTCTCTGTTGGGTGAATTGGGGGCTCGTGATTGTTATCCATGAATGGCCTCTCACTTAGGTTCTCTGAGCACAATGGGTGTGAGTCAGGCCATAGTCCTTCAAGAAGATGGCTAGAGGAATATCACTCTGCAGACCCAACCCATCTCCCATGAGGATCGCACCAACTAAACTTATGGGGAAGGGGAATAGGAAGCCCATTTTGGCCCATATCAAAGCCACATTCTTCAGTTTTAGTCATCATAAAATTCCTATGTCTATTTCTGTGTTCTAGTCTCAGTGTCTATTTCCTACGTCTATTTCCTGTGTCAACTGGTTCAGAACTCAGAGGAAAGATGGAATGGACTAATTGGCCCCCCAAAATCCCCAAACCCAACATCCCTTAAATTATGTAATTTAGAGACTGCCTTGTAAATCATAGAAAAATCTCTCTCCTTATGAAGCAAGTTAAATGGTACACTTTGTAACACCATTCTGAGGGGAAGAAAAAAGTAGATGTGTAAACTTGTACTATGAAAGTCAGTTTTCTCCCTAACTTATAAAGTCTTCGATAAAACAATATAATTTTTGACCATCCTGTTTTTCTATAAACCATAGCCTCCTTGACTACAGACTTAGCATTTGTAATGCTCTCCAGACTCCATGTAACAATCTCCAAATACTTAAATCAGCAAAACAAATTTACCCAGGAGCAACCCAGGCGCTGCCAGCATCAATTAAAAATAAGTGATGTAAAACAAATTGATGAAGGATAATTTTAATGCAACACCATTTCAACTATATATAATGCCTTCCATCTCTAAAAATAAGCAGACCTGAATAACAACAAAAAAAATTCTCTAAGAAACAAACAAACATTTGTTCCATTCAATAAAAACAAATTGCTTTTCTGTTATCTGAAAGGGGTCAGTCAAACATAAATACTGGCATTGAACCACAACACTTGAATACTTTGGCACAAGTGTTTTTAAACCATTCCTTTGCATGATTTAATAAAAATTGTACTACCATTGGAAAAATAATGAAACAGAAAACTTTGCAACATACAATTGAGTGATAATTAAGCTTCATTATACTATGAATGATTTATATGGGATTTATTCCTTAGTGCTCTTGAAATTATATATTTGAAAAAGATTGGTTTTAAAAATAACATAACTCCAAAAGCTAGAAAATTTTCTACTTTAAAATTGCTTTCTCCAAATAAATAAGAAAAATCTGCTTCTAAATAAGTCATCTGAAATCTTTATGTACTCAGTTCTCTTCAGTACTCAGTTCCTTCCACCCCACCAACTGCCCCCAAGTTTTTCTTTTCATTAGTTCCTATTCTGATTGTTCCAAATATTTTTCATATTGCTCAGACCTCAGTGCTATCTCCCACCTAACTTGCAGTGATTCACTCATTTTACTGCTACTAACAGCCTTTCATTTCCATTCTCTCCTCCCCAAAATCTCTTCATGTCTTCATGCATTCTCTACTTCTTCCCCAGTTGTGGGTCCTTCCTGTTCCAGACTAACCTTGAGAAGCTTTTCCTTTATTCCATCTTCCCTTCTGCCTATTCCCCCCATCGTACAAAGGTGATCAGGACTTCTCTTTTCCTTTCTCACAAACCACCTAACAGCTATTTGGATCAAGTCCAAGTCCCAAATTCACTTGCCTACCGAAGCCATGGAGGTCATGCAAGTGAGATAAGTGAACTGGGTTTAAAGGATAACTTCCGGGCATGGAGATTGTGTGATGAGTGGGGAGAAAGGATGTCATTCCTAAGGTGGACAACCAATTCCTTTTGGTGCCAAGACGGAACAAAGTCCTAGTGTTGCCAGATCTCCCAGTTTTTCAAGAGAAATCGGAAGTTGTGATTTATATAAAACCTCCCAATTTGTAAATGTTGATAACTAATTTTTTAAAAATCTTTGAACACTCTGTGGACCTCAATCAAAGCACATCTGTGAGGCCCGTGGTCACCCAGTCTGTTGCCTCTGCCTACCCTTGCTACCTCCGTGTCCTCAGAGTCCTACTCCTTACTTGCTTTGCAGTCCAGCTTCCAGTCACACCACCATGCTGAAACTCACTGCAACCCTCTCTGGCTCCTTCTCAGTCCTTACCATCCCCAAATTGCCATAGCATTTCACATCAGTGGCTGACACTCCTAGAAGTCCCCTCTCTTGGTTTCCATGACATGGTGTTTTCCTGTTTCTCTTCTTCCCTCGTTGACTATTCCTTCACCAGTTCCTCTTCCTCCTCTTTACTTCCTGCACTTTTCTACACTACCTTGGTGATGCAGTCAGCCACACGTGTGGGAGGTTGATATGGAGAGAAGGCCTGGAAAACGAATTCCACGGGGGCACCTTTTCAGAGGACAATGTTGTTTAAGATAAGCACCAACAGTACTTTGCATGCAAAGGAAGAGATGTGGCAGTGTTTCTGATCCTTGAATGCACAATAAAATCATCTGGGAAAGGGGTCGGATTTTAATTGGTCTGAGCTATATCCTAGCCTTAGGATTATTTAAAAGCTCCTCAGGTGACTTTTTTTTATTTTTATTTATTTTTTTTTTTTTTTTTTATTTTTTTTTTTTTGAGGTGGAGTCTCACTCTGTCACCCAGGCTGGAGTGCAGTGGCGCCATCTCGGCTCACTGCAAGCTCCGCCTCCCGGGTTCACGCCATTCTCCTGCCTCAGCCTCCCGAGTAGCTGGGACTACAGGCACCCGCCACCACACCTGGCTAATTTTTTTGTATTTTTTTAGTAGAGACGGGGTTTCACCGTGTTAGCCAGGATGGTCTCGATCTCCTGACCTCGTGATCCACCCGCCTCGGCCTCCCAAAGTGCCGGGATTACAGGCGTGAGCCACCGTGCCCGGCTTTAGGTGACTCTTAACATGCAGCAAAGATGAGCACCACTGGTATAGATGGTGGCTAAGTGACTACTCAAAATTGATGGGTTCCACCTAACGCGAATTGCTACTTTCTAGGTCTGCCAGCCAGGGCAGCTCCACTGACTCATTCAACGAGTACTGTTGAGTGCTCTGATGTATCCTTCCGGTGGGACTACAGGAAGGAAAGGGAACTGGCTGAACCAGCACAGGTTGCTGAAGTTCCTCTCTCAGATTGCATCTTGGATCATTTAAATAAACTTTTCCATGAAAGTAAAATGTTTATTTCACTGTAGTATAACGTGAAGAACTTCCTACCACCAAGACTTTTCTTATGGCTTCTAAATGGAAACCTTGCAAATCTGTTTCCTATCTCCCTAACTCTGCATACCCTACGAACTTTACTTCTGTGTGTCCAACTGCCCTCAATTTTCCATTACTGTATAATAATGTTTTCATTCTCCCACCCATTAAAGTGGGAAATCCTGACACAATCCTTGACTCCTCCCTCTAGTTTCTCCTTTATAGATAATAGTGGGTCTTCGTGCTCACACTGTTTCTGCCATCTGCCTGTGTCTTCCTATGTCCACTACCACCTTCCAACTTAAGACATTGCTGCTTCATGCTTGGCCCATGGCAGTGGTTCTCAGCAATCTCCCTGCTCCCAGCCTCCTCCTCAATCAGTGCATTGTACTCTGGGATTGTGTGTTTTCCTTCTTACAAACTTTCTCGTACCCTACAGGAATAGACTTAGAGACCTACAGCCTGAGTCTGCTGAGGTACCTCACTCTACCACCCAGTGTCTCCATTAAAGAATCAGGGATGTGCTGAGATTGTTTGGCAATAGTTTCTTGCGCCTGCTGAGCAGGTGGGGCTAGAGCCAGAGTCTTCTGAACAGTCAGGCAGGTGGCCAGGAGGCTATAAAATCCCCTGAGAATGCAAGGGTAAGCTTCTACCTCCTGGCTGAATTCTCACCCACAGAAGTAGCTCTGCTGCTGCTGAATCTATTTCTGTGAGTGAGAATTCAGCCAGGAGAATCCAAAGTGTCTTTTGTATGAACTTTGGGAGACCCATGTCTCCACCTGGGGAACACACCAAACAGTCTCCTGCTTTCATAGCTATCATCAGCCCTCTGTACCTAGGATGCAGGACCTACAGATCCAACCAACCATGGATCAAACATAATAATTTTTAAAAATTAAAAAAATACCAATTTTAAACTACAGTATAACAGCTATGTACATAGTATTTACATTGTATTAGGTATTATAAGTAATTTAGAGATGATTTACAGTATATGAAAGAATGTTCGTAGGTTATATGCAAATATTATGCCATTTTATACAAGCGACTTGTACATCTGTGGATTTTGGAGTCTGCAGGGGTCCTAGAACCAATTCTCCATGGATACTGAGGAGAACTATACTTCCAGATGGATATGTTTGTGGATCCTTTGCCTCTGAAGGACTTTTTATCATCTCACCACATCTGCTGTCATCTTTCTATATGCTACAACACTCTCCCAAAGTGACAGCCCCATAGATCTGTAGTACCCAACAATTAAGACCCACACTCCTTTGGGTTGGCATTCCAGACCTTTCTAGTTTGGCTTCATAAGTCCTTCTGAACTTGTCTCCCTCTATACCTGTATACCTACCTGATATGGTTTGGCTGTGTCCCCACCTAAATCTTATTTTGAATTCTAGCTCCTATAATTCCCACGTGTCATGGGAGGGACCTGGTGGGAGGTAACTGAATCATGGGGACAGGTCTTTCTCATGCTGCTCTCATGATAGTGATTAAGTCTCACAAGATCTGATGGTTTTACAAAGGGAAGTTCCCCTACACAAGCTCTCATGCCTGCTGCCATGTAAGATGTGCCTTAGCTTCTCCTTTGCTTTCCACCATGATTGTGAGACCTCCCCAGCCATGTGGAACTGTGAGTCCATTAAACCTCTTTCCTTTATAAATTGCCCAATCTCCAGTATGTCTTTATAAGCAGTGTGAGAACAGACCAATACATTACCCTATGCTCTAATCCTAATGGGCAGCTTGCAACATTTATTAAGACCAAGAAGAATCTGAATCACTGAGATGCCCCATCCAGAAAAAAAGAGTACGGCCTTTCTTATTCTCCACTTATTGAGTTATAAAAACACAACATTTCTGAAGCTGCAACTCCAGTATGATGTGCAATGTTGGAAGCTTTAATGAAAATTATTCCTGTTGAGTTGAATAAGCCTGCCCATTTCTCACTTTAACATTATGATTATAATATTACATAACACTTCATAGCACTTGACAAAGTACTTTGCTTATATTATCTCTTTAATCCATATAACAATCCTGTGAACATTTGCAAATTAGGAAATCGAAGCCCAAGGATATTATTTTGACTTTCCCAAGGTCACACGTATCATACCATAAAAACTAAATCCCTTTCAACTACTTTACACAAATACAGATGGTTTTCACTCCCAGATCTTCTGATTTTAAAATCCCAATAACATTTTACTACCCAGTCATGCTTTATTTACTAATGTAAACCTCCACATTGTTCACCAAAACTCACAATGGAAATTAATAAAATAAACTACCCATCTTTGAGGATTTCAGTGCAAAAGCTATGCTTCCTTGGTGATATCATTCTCTTTTAGAGCTATAATAAGGGGCATATGCCTCTCTGTAGATCAGTGTTATTATAAACTTGATATACCAAGACTATTTGAAGACGGAGAAATGAAAGCTTGTAAAAGGCACTGGAACTGAACAAAAATGATAGTAATGAAAAAGTAGGAAGACAAACAGCTTTCAGCAATTACAATGTTCTGCACAGAAAGCTGCCCAACATCAAACATTGGCCTCTTTATACTGTCATGCAAAAACCTAACTGCACTATTTACCTTCTATAATGCTGAAGAGAGGACCAAAGAAGCCAAGCGTCATTTCTTTATTATTGTCATGTGCCATGGATTCCAACACTAGAAGGAAGAAGTAGAGATTATAAAATCATAAGTATCTTCTCTGTTCTGATACTGGTAAGGATAAAGTGTGTTCCTGGAAAAATCCTTGGCATACAGATAGAATGTGGGGCTCGGTCAGCTGCAGTGAAGGAAGGAGGCATAGGAGGAACTCTCAGGACCCATCTCATGGCACACTCCTGGGAGGGCTCAAACAGCTCAATTTAAAAGTAGTCAAATTTGAAAACCCTTCACAGAAATTATGTACTCACTTTTAAAAAGGAACACCTCCCAAGGCTTTCACTCAGCTATAAGAATTTAACCCAAAAAGGAAATACACAGACATAGACACACACACACACACACACACACAGACTCACACACATAATAGCAATAGTTGAGACTGAGAAGAGCAGCAGAGGGGGCAAATAGTCAAAGAAGGGTTAAAAAGGATATTTAATTTTTACTATATTCTTTTGTACATTCAGGGTTTTTGTCCAATAAATGTGCATTACATATTCAAGAAGTTAAATATAATATGAATTGCAGGTTTTCTAACCTATTCTTCAAATACGCATACCCTGTGACCCAGATATTTCTCTTTCAAATATATGTACAAATAAATGCCAACAAGTCTGTATAAGGATATTTGGTGCAGTAACGTCTGTAATATAAAAGATTAGATGGGATCTAGTTTCTCTCCAATAGGAGAATGGTTCAATAAATTCTAGCACATCCACTCAGTGTAAAACTCTGCAACCATGATAAAGAATAATATAGCCACAAACAAAATGCTCTGCAAGATAAACTGTTTTACAAAAAAATTAAAATATATATACAGCATGTTACCACTTTTTGCGAAATGTGTACGTACTTAGATGGATGGATGGATGGATGGATAGATAGATAGATAGATAGATAGATAGATAGATAGAAAGATAGATAGACAGACAGATAGATAGCTATAGATAGATAGGCAGGCAGACAGACAAGAAAATGTATATTTCTCTATTTACTTAGAGATATTCTAGAAGACAAAGGAAACTAGTAACAGTGGTTTATTGGATTTCTGACAAATTGGTAATTTTGGATAAGACAAAAATTTACTTTTTATTATATATCCTTTTTACTTTTAGTTTTCTTATCTTGGTTCACATTAATTTTTTAATTACAGAAAGATTTTTTTGGCCAGGTGTGGTGGCTCATATATGTAATCTCAACATTTTGGGAGCTTGAGGCAGGAGGATAACTGGAGGCCAGGCATCTGAGACCAGCCTGCGCAATATAGCAAGACCCCATCTCCACAATAAAGTAAAATAAAAATTAGTCAGACATGGTGGCACATGTCTGTAGCCCCAACTACTTGGAAGGCTGAAACAAGAGGATGCTTGAGCCCAGGAATCTGAAGTTACAGTGAGCTATGATTGCACCACTGCACTCCAGCCTTGGCAACAGAGCAAATCCTTGTCTCTAAAAAAAATTTTTAATTTAAGATTTTTTAAAAATCAGTGTCTCATCACAGTGATAAAGAAAACTCACATCGGCTACCTATACTGATCAACTTTGCTCTTTATCCATAAATCTGAACGATCAAGCATTAACAGTGTCTGTGGAGCCTCAACAATCCAAAAGAGAAGGACCAACGTGAGCAAGGAAAACAATCTACCCAATATGAAAGAAGACTACTTAATATTCCCAGTGATATTTGAGATGATAGATGATAGCACACCCTCCAAAACACTAAGGAAAGAGAAAACAAAGTGCTCTTGAAAAGTAAAAATATGTTTAACAAATATATACATATTGCAGAATCAAAAAAAAAGATACCAAAAATATGAAATAAAAGTTGAAACATAGGAGATAAATCTTCAATAACACACTTTCATCAAATAAAAGTTCTGAGAAGAAAGACCAGAAAAAGAAATGGAGATGAAATAATAAAATAAATAACTGAAGAATATCTCCCAGAACTGAAGAAAGACCTGGGCCCTCATACTGATAGTCCCAGAGAGAACCACACAGAAGACATGAACAAATCCTTGGGAAATTAAAAATCCCAAAGACAAAGCAAAAGTTCCAAAAGTCCTTCCTTGGGATAAAACAAACCAACAAAAAACAGGTTTCTTACACAGGAATGAGAACCACAATGGCATCAGATCCATTATCTATTGCACTCAACACTATAAGATAGCCAGCAATAGCCTCAAATTCAGAGGAATTAATTTTAAATCTGAAATCCAATACTAAGGCATCCTACAAAATGTGGGGGGAAGACAGATATTTTCAGACATAAAATTACTGACAAACTTATTTCCCCTGTGCCCTAATATGTACCTAATATGGTTAGCATACATTAAAGAAATATTGTGATTAAGCAGCTAAACACCCTTAAGATATGATGCCTTTCTCATGTTTAAAAAAAAAAAAAGAAAAGAAAAAGAATTAGAAATAACAGGAGAAACAAACAAATGCAGAAAAGTTTGTTGACCAAAGAAACAGTGGCATGATTTTGAAAAATTGATAAGATTTTTAAATATTAAAATCTATTTGGGTTTTATACTTAGAATGGTTTCTTTGAACAACACAAGCTTTGCCACATTAAGATTTTGTCTTCTCTATAGGTTCAATCATACAATTTGGTACTGCAGAGAATATTTATATAATCATAACATTATAAAAATTATTTATTGATTTTCCATTTTCAGCATCAACCCATAAAAGAGAGAAGATATAAATAGAATTACCAGACAGAATATAACTCTGACATATCTTGACAATAGAAAAGTAATAACATAGCTGACGATAGTTGGGAGTTGGGTGTAGGGGAAGGGGAATTGGAAAGAACAGAAGTGCTAATTTCCTCTTAGTATAGTGGGGATAGAGGATTTTGCCTAATGTTTGACAGACAAATAAATAGGACTTATGTAAATAATTTAAAGCTACAAAAGTAATCAACTGAAAAGCTAAAATATAATAGCCCTAATGGGTATGGGTGAGGGTAAAGAATAATATGTATAAGCAGGTAACATTCACCAATTTTTATGGCATGAAGTCAACTGACACTAGCCATAAAAACACTTGATGCTTAAAGTTGATAAATCATCTCAATGAATGTTGGCACATACTTTGCATAAAAATTAATCTTAAAACAAGTTTTAGTGGCTTCCTCTGGTTAAGTTTGTAGGGCAACAAAGTCTTTTTATTTTATTCACATTCATACTGCCTGAATTTTTACTTCAATGTTCATATGCATTTTTAGAATTTAAAAAGAAATGTGCTCCTTGTATAGGTGGGCTGCTTCATAAATTCTAATCAAGATATTTATGTAAGTATTCTTATTATTAATTATAACAGTAACAACGAATAATGGCTACATTTTACTGCGGGTTTTTTATGTGCTAAAGGCTTATTGAGCACTCCCATTGAATTGTCACAACGATTATGATATAGATACTATTATCTCCTACATTTTATGCATGAGGACATTGAGACTTACAGATTAAGTAATTTCCTAAGGTAACATAGTTAGTAAGAAGTAGGGACACTAAGGCCCAAAGCTAGGTCTGTCTGACTCCAAAGGTCATGTTCACAACCACTAAACTCTATTGCTTGTTCTATCCTGTGATTTTGAACTTGCATTATGAAGACTCTTGTCTCCATCGACTATGTCAGCTCTGACAGATCTTTATTTGAATTCACAGGTAGCTCCTTTGACCAAAGACAATTTCGAAGACAGACCATATATATTTATATACATATCAGTTGCACTAAATGCTAGAAGATAGCAAAACAATGACCTCAAATTCAGAGAGAAGGCCAGGTGTGGTGGCTCATGTCTGTAATCCCAGCCCTTTGGGAGGCCAAGGTGGGTAGATCACCTGAGCTTAGGAGTTTGAGACCAGCCTGGCCAACATGGTGAAACCCCGTCTGTATTCAAAATACAAAAATGAGCCAGGCGTGGTAACATGCACCTGTAATCCAAGCTACTCGGGAGGCTGAGGCAGGAGAATCGCTTGAACTTGGTAGGCTGAGGTTGCAGTGAGCAGAGATCATGCCACTGCACTCCAGCCTGGGCAACAAAGCAAGACTCCATCTCAAAAAAAAATAAAAATAAAAAAATCAGAGAGGAAATTGATTCAAAAAAAACCACAAAACAACAACAACAACAAACTGCATGAAGCTTATGTCAGAAAGGGGGGGAATGGGACTGTCTACACAATTGAGTCTCTCAAGTTGAAAAAAATATCTGTCATTCCTCTTTTAGGAAGTTTACAATTAGGAAAACAAAGATTAGCACTCACTTCTTCATGTAGCAAGTTACTAAGTGTCTGCTTTCGGCAAATATGAATGGATTCTGGTAATTCTGTCATTCGGCAAGTGTTTAGAGAATACAGCTGAATCACACTGCTTGGCACTGGGGATAACAAGGCTGACATAGACCCTGCCTTTCAAGAGCTCACCATAAGCTAAGGTGTAGTTTGAGGGGTACTTTAAACCCCAATCTCAACTAACCCCATACCTACCCACTCTACCATTATTTTGATTTTTCATAATTATTTTAGCATTGGGAAAACAAAACTTCAAGCCTGTACACACCCCTCCCCTTCAAACGGATTGCTGTCCCCAGGCCCATCTATATAAAAATTCAGAAACTATCATTAGAGCTTAGAGTCTAGTGGGGATGGAAAAGCAATTAAGCAAAATTATGTGATTCATTATACATGAATGGGCAGTGAAGTCAAGAGTCCTATCAGATTATTTATGTTACTGTTATATTAAGTGGAAGAACAAGAAGTATGGGCCAAGCCATGCAATATAGTTTCAAAGTAAAGGGTAAAAAGCATCAGTCACATTTCCTGTCATCAATATACTTTGATAAGTAATGAGCTATATTTTTACACTTCAGAAGTATTTAAAATTTCCACATTTCTCATATAGGTATATATACCAAAATCTCTTTTGGAAATACATATTTCTATTTACCAACTTCAAATGAGCCTCAGGATAGTATGTATTATTAAGATAAGACCAAACACATCATTTTTTCTGAGTCCTTTTCATAAACTCCATGGCCAGATATTTTGCAGAAGGCTTTGCAGCTTAAAATAGAAAATGTCTTCTAGAGATAACTAAAGAAAGATTTTGAGATGAACAAGGTTAACCACTCTTTTGTGGGTCATAGCACTGATGTGCTTCAGCCTCAGAGCACAGCTGAACTTTTAAAAATCACTGACTGAATCAGTTCCCATTTCTTTCTTTCCATCAATGTCTTTAAGCTGAGTTCATTTGAGAACATTAACCTGTAGGCCCATATATGGCCAATTCATTTGATAGTTCTTCCTAATTCCTTCATATCAAATATTCGTTTTGTTAGAGATGGGAAAAATGAAGTTACCAATAATAGAAGAGACACTACTAACCCAAAAAGTTCTCTCTTCCCCCTTGCTAAGAGTGCCCGTGCTGTTTGGCTGTCCCCACTCTTCCATATATCCTGGTGCTCAGGGATGGGGGGCACACTTCCCATGCCCTGATTTCCTGTTCCTACTGCCAAGGATTTGTTCGGATGTGGGCATGTGATTTAATTCTGGATACTGTATAGGAGATATAAAAAAGGCTCTTCTTATTAACAGAAAAAAAAGGATAATTGAAGATCAATATCCTCTGCTGCTGATGTCATTGTGCCCATATGATTCCCAGAGCTGTGGCAGCCATCTTGCAACCATGTGGGGAAACTAAGTCAACAGGTCTAGCATGGCAAAACAGAAAGATGCGAATAATTTAGGGGTCTGCTAGTAATGAGCAACTGAATCAATCTGGGACTGTTCCACATTCAGACTTCCTGTTGCGTTAGATAACAAATCTTCCTCGTTGCTGAAGTTATTTTGAGTCAGGGTTTTCTGTCACTAAGCTAAACTCATTCAAACTGGTACATATAGATTAGTTCTCTCTGTTACCCCTTTCTTCTTCCACCCAGCCAACATTTTAAATATTCTTAACATAATTTCATTGTTACTGACTTTTTTTTTAATAGGTAGAGGTTAGTTTTCCTCAGTGGTAGACATAAATTTATCTTCATGTTTTATATTTTACCTTGGGAATCTACTATAAGAAAGTGTCCTTATCAAAGATATGTGATTACTATACCTATAGGGAACAAATTATATTTTTAAGGCCATAGAAAAATCAGTGGTGTTTTTTGATAGCCAAACACATTCATTTTAACCAAAGATCCTTTTCCCCTATTTAAAATAAAGAGAAAGAAAAAAAATGAGTTATAGGTGGAAGCTTTCTAATTCTTATCTCAATTTTTTTTTTCGTAAACTTTCATTACAGCAACTCCTCGAAGCCTGACTGTTTGGCTTTCACAGTTTAATTTCTTAGCTTTGAGTTAACATTATTCCCTAAATTTCACTAATCCCCTAAGGAAGATGAACATAATGGTGAACCTCATATAAAAATACTCTATTAAATTTTGAAATGATTAAATTGTATACATAAAAATAAAAAGGAATGACATTGAATTTATATAACTTCCTACCAAAATTTCTACATTTTCTGCCATCTTTTCATCAATACCACTTCCAAATGTCTCTCTGTGTGAACTTTATCAAGACAAGTGTCAGAATTCATAAAATCAACTAGAGTAATTGAAAGGCCTGTGTTAATTACAAATCATAACACAAGTCAAGGTTAATTGCAATTAGACTTTAAATGTTTTGCTTGAGGACGTTAGACTTATTTAGTCTGGATCATATTAAAATAAAAATGAAATGCTTATGTATGAAATATATAACAGTATAGTATAGTTGCAGGGAGTTTAGGGGACACCACTACCCAACACTATTTAAACATTACATATTCCTGTCAAAAGTAACAAAAATAAGCAGTTTGAATATAAATTATTCTAAGGACTTTTGAGCTCCTAAATGAGAAAGTAAAGGCCATAATCTCTTAAGCATCCCTGGGCAATAGCTATTTTTAAAAATTCAAACTGTGAAAAAGCTGAGATGTCAACATTCATTTCTGAAGTTTAGAGCCAATTTTGTCACACAAGTGTGACAAATTTTTTTACTAATTTTTTTGTCCCTGTGTTATGCTCTAAGGGGAGTTCTCCAGAACAAAACCTTAAGCTTAATCCAAAAGCAAATTATTCAGAACCCACCCTCTCATGTTTTTAGTGTCTTTCTAGCTCCTTGTAATGAAGAATTTGGGAGATGAGATTAGAACTTTTAGAGATAACTATGAAGATATGATAAAGAACAGTCTTACACAGGCTAGAAAGTGGGCATGAGATCTCTAAAGTACAAGATTAGCAGACAGCCTAATATGAAACTGAATGGAGCTATTCCTTAAGTTAAAAAAGAAACTATTTTCTTTAAGGACAATTTGAATGACTTTTGATACATGTACTTTAGCTATGCAAAATGTAAACATCTGGAGGGTCCAGGTGGAGGGTACATAAGCAGTCATAAAAACCAGAAAAAGCCCAGGATCAGATAGATTCACAGCCAAATTCTACCAGTTGTATAAGGAAGAGCTGGTATCATTCCTACTGAAACTATTTCAAAAAACTGAGGAGGAGGCACTCCTTCCTAACTCATGATATGAGGCCAGCATCATCCTGATACCAAAATCTGGCAGAGACACAACAAAACAAGAAAACTTCAGGCCAATATCTTTGATGAACATCAGTGCAAAAATTCTCAACAAAATAGCGAACTGACTAGGCACAGTGGCTCATGCCTATAATCCCAGCCCTTTGGGAGGCCAAGGCAGGAGGATTGCTTGAGCCCAGGATTTTGAGATCAGCCTGGGCAACGTGGCTAAACCCCGTCTCTACAAAAAACAGAAAAATTAGCTGGGTGTGATGGTGTGTGCCTGTAGTCCCAGCTACTCAGGAGGCTGAGAGAAAAAGGTTGCCTGAGCCTGGAGTGAGTCATGATCACACCACTGCACTCTAGCCTGGGTGACAGAGTGAGACCCTGTCCCCAAAAAACAAAACAACTACAACAAAAAATATGAGCAAACCAAGTTCAGCAGAACCACTACTTTGCCAGAACATGACCAGACTGCTTCTTTAAGTGGGACCCGGGTTCATTTCTCCTCACTGGGCAGGACCTCCCAGCCCTGACCTCCAGCCACCGCCCCACCAGTATTCTATTGTCAGAGCTCTGATCTCTCCCTGGGACAGAGTGCAGGAGGAGGAGCAGGCTGCCACCTTGGTTGTTTGGAGGACTCAGACTTTCCAGTCTGCAGGCTTTGGAGAGTCCAAGCCAACAGAGGCAGAGGCAGTTCCCCAACATGACAGCTGAGGCAGTTCCCCAGCTGTTTTGTTAAGGTGTGGCCAGACTGCTTCTTTGAGTGGGACTCTGATCCACTCCTCCTCAGAGGGCAGGTCCTCCCAGTTGGGACCTCCAGCCACCTCCACCCATGTTCTATGGCCGACAGAGGTCTAATTTCTCCCTGGGATGGAATGCCCAGAAAGCAGAGCAGGCCACCACCTTAGCTGTTTGAGCATCTTAGCCAGTCCACCCTGTGGGCCTTGGAGAGCCCAAACTAATCAGGGTCTGAACGGACCCTGAAAACAGCACAGTTGCTCTATAAAAAAGCAGCCAGACTGCATCTTTGGGCAGGTCCCTAATCCAGTTCCTCCTGACTGGGTGAGACCTCCCAACCAGGGTCTCCAGATACCTCCTACAGGTGTGTGTGGGCCAGCAACAGGTCAGTACCCCCCTGGGACAGAGCTTCCAGAGGAAGTGGCAGGCTGCCATATTTGCTATTTCACAACCTTCACTGGTGATACCTCCAGGTGTGGGAAAAACCAAGGTGACTACAGTTTGCAACGGACTCCCAGCAAACCACAGCAGCCCTACAGAAGAGTGGCCAGACTGTTAAAAGAAAAGCAAACAAACAGAGAAAAACAACAACAAAACACACACACACACACCCCCAAAATAAAATAAAAAAAAAAACTCCATCCAAAGGTCAGCAACTTCAAAGATCAAAGCTAGATGATAAGGCCACAAAAGAATCAACTCAAAAATCTAAAAATTCAAAAAGCCAGACTGCTCCCTTTCCCCCAAATGACTGCAATACCTCTCCAGCAAGGGCTCAGAACTAGGCTGAAATGACAGAAGTAGGCTTCGGAATGTGGATAAAAATGAACTTTCCTGAGCTAAAGGAACACAATGTAACCCAATGCAAAGAAGCTAAGAATTAAGATAAACAATGCAGGAGCTGACAGTCAAATGCCAGTTTAGACAGGAAAAGAACTGACCTGATAGAGCTGAAAAACATACTACAAGAACTTTTCAATGCAATCACAAGTATTAATAGCAGAATAGACCAAGCAGAGGAAAGAACCTCAGAGCTTGAAGACTATCTTTCTGAAATAAGACAGGCAGACAACAATAGGCAAAAAAAGAATGAAAAGAGGCTAGGAGTTGTGGCTCATGCCTGTAATCCCAGCACTTTGGGAGGCTGAGGTGGGTGGATCACGAGATCAGGAGATCGAGAGCAAACTGGCTAACATGGTGAAACCCCATCTCTACTAAAAATACGAAAAAAATTAGCCGGGCGTAGTGGCAGGCACCTGTAGTCCCAGCTACTCAGGAGGCTGAGGCAGGAGAATGGTGGGAACCCAGGAGGTGGAGCTTGCAGTGAGCCGAGATCATGCCACTGCATTCCAGCCTGGGTGACAGAGCGAGACTCTGTCTCAAAAAAAAAAAAAAAAAGAATGAAAAGAAATGAACAAAACTTGCAAGAAATATGGGATCATGTAAAGAGACTGAAACTATGACTGATTGGAGTACCTAAAAGAGACAGGGAGAACAGAACCAAGTTGTAAAACATACTTCAGGATATCATCCAGGGTAACTTCCCCAACCTAGCAAAACAGGCCAACATTCAAATTTAGGAAATGCAGAGAACCCCAGTAAGATGCACCACAATATCATTCCCAAGACACATAATCATCACATTCTCCAAGGTCAAAATGAAAGAATAACTGTTAAGGGCAGCCACAGAGAAAGGCCAGGTCACCCACAAAGGGGAGTCCATCAGACTAACAGTGGACCTCTTAGCAGAAACCCTACAAGCCAGAAGAGATTGAGGGCCAATATTCAACATTCTTAAAGAAAAGATTTTCCAACCTAGAATTTCATATCTGGCCAAACTAAGCTTCATAAGTGAAGGAGAAATAAGATCCTTTTCAGACAAGCAAATGCTGAGGGAATTCATTACCACTAGACCTGCCTTACAAGAGCTCCTGAAGGAAGCACTAAATATGGAAAGGAAAAACCATTCCCAACCACTACAAAAAGACAATGAAGTACACAGACCAGTGATACTATGAAGCAACCACATAAAAAAGTTTGCAAAATAACCAATTAGCATTGTGATGACAGGATCAAATCCACACATAACAATTATAATCTTAAATCTAAACGGGTTTAATCCCCCAATAAAAAGACACAGAATGGAAGAAATCACAGCCAGAAAAATGGCAGATCGGAGACAGGACTAACCTGCAGCTCCCACTTGGACAGACAGAACTGTGGAGGGTCATGTGGAGACTCGCACTGTGAACTTTTGCTCCAAGAAACACTGCAGGAACATACCAGAGAAACGGAAAAAATTCACGGCCCCTTTGAAAGCAGTGACTTGCTGCTGCAAACTTCATTATGCAAAAAACTGTGAGTTCCCAAAGTATGAGAGGGAAAACATTTGCTTCCAAACACAGTCCCCACTGGGGAACCTAAAAATCCAGACCACAAGAGAAGAATTTAACCTTACCTAGAGCTGACATGGATTTAGGGAGCCAAGCAAAATATAAAAGTAGAAGAAGCAGTGGCAAGAGCCCTGCAGGCAGTCCTGGTCCCCAGCTCGAACCCAGCGAAGCCATCCCCTGCCTTATCTCACAGGCAACCCTCAGGAAAGGCCACCAGTAGAACTGGGGAGGGGCCACAGGGTGAAGGAAGCTTCTAGCTGAACTTTATAATAACTTCAACTAAGCATGAATTTTTCTGAGCAGGACTCAGGAGGCAAACAGGAAGTGCAGATATGAGCACAGAAGCCACAGCCAAAGGTGCAGGCAGGTGGAGAGGGGTGGGGGCTGAGAGCTCTGCTTCCTTTCTCAGCCGGGAGGCTTATAACCTAGGGCAAGATCTCAGCCGTGCTGACCAGCTGCCTGGGTATGAACTTTGTGCTGTTCATAGGGCACGGTGGGACTGAGACGCCTTGCTGGCTTCATGGCAGCTGAGTGAGGCCTCTCACTGCCAGCTTTCCCTTACTTCCCTGGTGACCTGCATGACATAGCAGAGCCAGCCATAATCCCCTGGAAACATAACTCTACTGGCCGGAGAACCGCCTCCTATCCCCCACAGTAGCCACAGCAAGCCCCACCCAAGGAGAGTCAGAGCTCAGACCTGCCTAACTCTGCCCCCACTATGGGTTTTTGCTACCAACCCTGGTAGCCAAAGACAAAAGACATAAAGTCTTGGGAGCTCTATGGCCCCACCCATCACCTGAGAAACCCAAGTATTTAACCTGGTTAATGTAGGGCAAGAATATATCGCCCTTCAACTACTGCAGCTGATGTTGTCCTGAAAGCATCAACTCCTGGCTGGAGGTCAACAAACTCAGGCCATTACAGCAACTCATAACAGGATAACCCTGCTCCAAAGGAGAAAACAACAGCTAATTCCATCATCTGCAACATCCTGACTAACCAGAGGTCCTAAATCTGTCCATGTGACAACTTCACTGCTAGCATAACCAGCATTCAAGAAAACCAGTGCACTAAACAAAACTACAACCGAGGACTTCCACAGATTCCACTTCACTCCCTTACAACCTCCACTGGAGCAGGTGCTGGTATCCATGGCTGAACAACCTAAAGACAGATCATAGTACAGGATTCTTTGCATACATGCCCTGGCACCAGCCTGGAGCCTGGTAGCCCCGATGAATGGCTAGACCCAGAAGGGCAATAGCAAACTCCCTCACTGCAGTCTGGCTCTCAGGAAGCCTTATCTCTGGGGTAAGGGGGAGAGCACCCCATCAAAGGATCACTCTGTAGGACAAAAGAATCTGAACAGCAGCCCTTGAGTTCCATATCTTTCTACTGAAACAGTCTACCCAAATGAGATGGAACCAGAAAAGTTATTCTGGTAATATGAGAAAACAAGATTCTGTAACTCTGCAAAAGATCATACTAGCTCTCCAGCAATGGATCCAAACCAAGAAAAAAATCTCTGAATTGCCAGATAAAAGATTCAGAAGGTTGACTATTAAGCTATTCAAGGAGGTACCAGAGAAAGATGAAAAACAACTTAAAGAAAATTTAAAAACAATACAAGATATGCATTAAAAAGTCTCCAGAGAAATAGATGTCATAAAGAAGACAACTGCAAGTTCTGGAAATGAAAGACAAACTTAGAGAAATGCAAAATACACTGGAAAGTTAATAGAATCAAACAAGAACTTCCTAGCTCAAAGACAAGGCTTTTGAATTAACCCAACCTGACAAAGACAAAGAAAAAAGAATTTTAAAAAATGAACAAAGCCTCCAAGAAATTTGGGATTATGTTAAGTTACCAAACACAAGAATAATTGGTGTTCCTGAGGAAGAAGAGAAATATAAAAGTTTGGAAAAAATATTTGAGGGAATATTCAAGGAAAAATTTTCTGATCTGGCTAGAGATCCAGACATCCAAATACAAAATGCTCAAAGAACACTCAGGAAATTCATTGCAAAAAGATCATCACCTAGGCACATAATCATCAGGTTATCTAAAGTCAAGATGAATAAAAGAATCTTAAGAACTGTGGGGCAAATGCAACAGGTAACCTATAAAGGAAAACCTATCAGATTAACAGCAGATTTCTCAGCAGAAACCCTACAAGCCAGAAAGGATTGGGGTCCTATTTTTAGCCTCCTGAAACAAAATAATTACCAGCCAAGAATTTTCTATCCAATGAAACTAAGCTTCATAAATGAAGGAGAGATAAAAATCTTTTTCAGACAAACGAATGCTGACAGAATTCGTTACTACCAAGCCAGCACTACAAGAAATGCTAAAAGGGGTTTTAAATATCGAAACAAAATCTTGAAATACACCAAATTCAAACCTACTCAAAGCATAAATCTCACAGGGCCTATAAAACAACAACACAAGATTAAAAAAAGACCACAACAACTAGCATGATGAATAGAACAGTACCTCACACCTCAATACTAATATTGAATGTAAATGACCTAAATGCTCCACTTAAAAGATACAGAATGGCAGAATGGATAAAAACCCACCAACCAAGTATCTGCATTCTTCAAGAGACTTACCTAACACATAAGGACACACATAAATTTAAGATAAAGGGGTGAAAAAAGATAGAAAAGATAGTCTATGCAAATGTAAACCAAAAGTGAGCAGATGTAGCTATTCTTATGTCAGACTAAACAGACTTCAAAGCAACAACAGTTTAAAAAGACAAAGAGGGATGTTATATAATGATAAAAGGAGTAGTCCAACAGGAAAATATCACAATCCTAAATATACATATAACTAGTAGTGGAGCTCCCAAATTCATAAAACAATTACTATTAGAACTAAGAAATAAGATAGACAGCACAACAATAATAGTGGCGGACCTCAATACTTCACTGACAGCACTTGAGAGGTCATCAAAACAGAAAGTCAACAAAGAAACTATGAATTTAAACTATCCCCTAGAACAAATGGACTTAACAGATATTTATAGAACAATCTATCCAACAACTGCAGAATATACATTCTTTTCATCAGCACATGGGATACTCGCCAAGACAGACCATATGATAGGCCACAAAACAAGGCAATAAATTTTTAAAAATCAAAATTTTATCAAATACTCTCTCAAATCATAGTGGAATAAAATTGGAAATGAACTCCAAAAGGAATCCTCAAGACTATACAAATACATGGAAATTAAATAATCTGCTCCTGAATGAACTTTGGGTCAACAGTGAAATCAAGATGGAAATTTAAAAATTATTTGAGATGAATGCTAATAGTGACACAACCTACCAAAACCACTGGGATACAGTAAAAGCAATACTAAAAGGAAAGCTCATAGCATTAAATGCCTACATCAAAAAGTCTTAAAGAGCACAAACAGACAATCTGAGCTCCAACCTCAAGGAACTAGAGAAATAAGAACAAATAAAATCCAAACCCAGCAGAAGAAAAGAAATAACCAAGGCCAGAGCACAACTAAATGAAATTGGAAGAAATACATAGAAGATAAATGAAACAAAAAGCTGATTCTTTGAAAAGATAAACATATCAGTAGACCATTAGTAAGATTAACCAAAAAAAAAAAAGAAGAGAAAAGGTCCAATTAACCTCAATTAGAAATGAAACAGGAGATATTACAACCAATACCACAGAAATACAAAAGATCATTCAAAGCTACTACAAACACCTTTATGTGCACAAACGAGAAAACCTAGAGGAGACAGATAAATTCATGGAAATATACAACCCTTCTAGATTAAACCAGGAAGCAACAGAAACCCTGAACAGACCAATGACAAGCAGCAAGATTGAAGCAGTAATTTTTAAATTGCCAACAAAAAAATATCCAGGACCAGGTGGATTCAAAGCTGAATTCTACCAGACATTCAAAAAAGCATTTGTTCCAATCCTACTGATACTATTCCAAAAGATAGAGAAATAGAGAATGCTCCCTAAATTATTCTATGAAGCCTGTATTACCGTAATACCAAAACGAAGAAAGGACATAACAAATAAAAGAAAATTATAGGCCAATTTCCCTGATGAACACAGACGGAAAAATCCTCAACAAAATACTAGCTAACCAAATCCAAAATCATATCAAAAAGGTAATTCACCATGGTCAAACAGGGACTCAGGGTTGGTTTAACATATCCAAGTCAATAAATGTGATACACCACATAAACAATTAAAAACAAAGATTACATTATCATCTTAATATATGCAGGAAAAGCATTTGACAAAATCCAGCATCTTTATGATTAAAACCCTCAGTTAAATTGGCATAGAAGGGACATACCTTGAAGTAATAAAAGCCATCTATGACAAACACACAGCCAACATTATACTGAAAGGGGAAAAGTTGACAGCATTCCCCCTGAGAACTGAAACAAGCCAAGGATACCCACTTTCACCACTTCCATTCAACATAGTACTGGAAGTCCTAGCCAGAGCAATCAACAACAGAAAGAAACAAAGGCATTAAATCAGTAAAAAGGAAGTCAAACCGTCCTCTGCCACTCGTAATATGATTGTATACCTAGAAAACCCTAAAGACTCATCCAAAAAGCTCCTAGATCTGAAAAATAAATTCAGTAAAGTTTGAAGATACAAAATCAATGTACACAAACCAGTAGTATTGCTATACTCTAACAGTGACCAAGCTGAGAATCAAATTAAGAACTCAACCCCTTTTACAACAGCTGCAAAAAATAATAATAATAAAATACTTAGGAATACACCTAACCAAGGAGGTGAAAGACCTCTACGAGAACTACAAAACACTGCTGAAAGAAATCATAGAAGACACAAACAAATGGAAACACATCCCATGTTCATGCTCATGGATGGGTAGAATCACTTGGGGAAATGACCATATTGCCAAAAGCAATCTATAATTTCAATGCAATTTTCATCAAAATAACATCATTGTTCTTCACAGAACTAGAAAAATCAACCCTAAAATTCATATAGAACAAAAAAAGAGCCCACATATCCAAAACAAGACTGAGAAAAAAGTACAAATCTGGAGGCATCACATTACCAGACTTCAAACTATACTACAAGGCTATATTTATCAAAACAGCATGGCACTGGTACGAAAACAGGCCCGTAGACCAATGGAACAGATTAGAGAACACAGAAATAGAGCCAAATACAGCCAACTGATCTTTAAGAAAGCAAACAAAAACCATAAAGTGGGAAAAGGGCACCCTACTCAACAAATGGTGCTGGGATAATTGGCAAGCACAGAGAAGAATGAAACTGGATTCTCATCTCTCATCTTATAAAAACATCAACTTGAGATGGATCAAAAACTTACATCTAAGACCTGAAACCATAACAATTCTAGAAGATAACATCAGGAAAACTCTTGTAGACACTGATTTAGGCAGAGTTTATGACCAAGAACCCAAAAGCAAATGCAACAGAAACTAAGATAAATATAATAGATGGGACTTAATTAATCTAAAAAGCTTCTGCACAGCAAAAGAAATAATCAGTGGAGTAAACAGACAACCCAAAGAATGCAAGAAAATATTCACAAACTATGCATCCAAACAAGGACTAATATCTAGAACCTCAAGGAACTCAAACAAATCAGCAAGAATAAAAAACAGAAAATCCCATCAAAAAGTAGACTAAGACAAGAACAGACAATTCACAAAAGAAGATATACAAATGGCAAACAAACATATGAAAAAATATGCAACATCACTAATTATCAGGGAAATGCAAATCAAAATCACAATGTAATACCACCTTACTCTTGCAAGAATGGCCATAATTAGAAAATCAAAAAATAACAACTATTGGCATGAATGTGGTGAAAAGAGAACACTTTTACACTGCTGGTGGGGATGTAAACTAGTACAACCACTGTGGAAAAGAGTATGGAGGTTCCTTAAAGAATTAAAAGTAGGACTATGATTTGATCCAGCAATCCCACTACTGGGTATCTACCCAGAGGAAAATAAATCATTATATGAAAAAGAAACTTGTACATGCATATTTATAGCAGCACAATTTGCAATTGCAAAACTATGGAACCAGCTTTAATGCCCTTCAACCAATGAGTGGATACAGAATGTGGCATATATTCATCATGGAATTCTACTCAGACATAAAAAGGAATTAAATAATGGCATTAACAGCCACCTGGATGGGGGTGGAGACCATTATTCTAATTGAAGTAACTCAAAAGTGGAAAACCAAACATCCTATGTTCTCACTTGTAAGTGGAACCTAAGCTATGAGAAAGCAAAGGCATAAGAATAATATAATGGACTCTGGGGACTCAGGAGGAAGTGTGGGAGGGGGTCAGGGATAAAAGACTACACATTAAGTGCAGTGTACCATGCTCAAGTGATAAGAACACCAAAATCTCAAAAATCACCACTAAAAACTTATTCATGTAAAACAAACACCACCTCTTCCTGAGAAACTATTGAAATAATAAAATAAAATATAAAAAAAGACACAGGATGGCAAGCTGGATAAAGAGTCAAGGCCCATTGGTATGTTGTCTTCAAGCAACCCATCTCACATGCAAAGGCACACATGGGCTCAAAATAAAGAAAAGGAGGAAAGTTTACCAAGCAAACCAAAAACAAAAAAAGCAGGGGTTGCAATCCTAGTTTCTGACCAAACAGACTTTAAACCAACGAAGATCAAAAAAGACAAAGGACATTACAAAGTGATAAAGGGCTCAATTCAATAAGAAGAGCTAACTATCATAAATATGTATTTACCCAACACAGGAGCACCCAGATTCATAAAACAAGGGCTTAGAGACCTACAAAGAGACTTAGACTCCCACACAATGATAGTGGGAGATTTTAACACCCCACTGACAATATTAGACAGATCATTGAGACGGAAAATTAACAAAGATAATCTGGACCTGAACTCAGTGCTGGATCAAGTGGACCTGATAGATATCTACAGAACTCTCTACCCAAATTCAACAGAATATATATTCTTCTTATCACTAAATGTCATTTATTCTAAAATTGATCACATAATCAGAAGTAAAACACTTCTCAGCAAATGCAAAAGAACTGAAATCATAACAGTTCTCAGACCACAGCAAGCAAATTAGAACTCAAGATTAAGAAATTCACTCAAAACCACACAACCACATGGAAATTGAACAACCTGCTCCTGAATGACTTTTAGGTAAATAATAAAATTAAGGCAGAAATCAGTAAGTTATTTGAAACTAATGAGAACAAAGATACAATGTACCAGAATCTGGGACACAGCTAAAGCAACATTAAGAGGGAAATTTATAGTACTACATGCCCACATCAAAAAGTTAGAAAGATCTCAAATGAACAACCTAACATCACAATTAAAAGAACTAGAGAACCAAGAGCAAACAAATGCCAAAGCTAACAGAAGACAAGAAATAGCCAAGATCAGAGCTGAATTGAAGGAGGTAAGGACATGAAAACTCCATCAAAAAATTAACAAATCCAGGAGCTGGACTTTTGAAAAAAATAATAAAATAGATAGACTGCTAACTAGACCAACATAAAAGAAAAAAGAAAAGATTCAGACAAACACAATCAAAAATGATAAGGGGGATATCACCACTGACCCCACAAAAATACAAACAACCATCAGAGAATACTATAAGCAACTCTATGCACATAAAGTAGAAAATCTAGAAGAAATTAATAAATTCCTGGACACATACACCCTCTCAAGACTGAAGCAGAAAGAAATCATACCCCTCGATAGGCCAACAACAAGTTCTGAAATGAGGCAGCAATAAACAGCCTACCAGCCAAAAAAAAGCCCAGGACCAGATGAATTCACAACTGAATTCTACCAGAGGTACAAAGAAAAGCTGCTACCATTCCTACTGAAACTATTCCAAAAAATCAAGGAGAAGGGACTCCTCATTAACTCATTCTATGAGGCCAGCACCACCCTGATTCTGAAACCTGGCAAAGATACAACGAAAAAAAGAAAACTTCAGGCCAATATCCTTGATGTGCATTGATGCAAAAATCCTCAACAATATGCTGGCAAACCGAATCCAGCAGCACATAAAAAAGCTTATCCACCACGATCAAGTAGGCTTCATCCCTGGAATGAAGGTCTGATTCAACATATGCAAATCAATAAATATGATTCATCACATAAACAGAACTAAAGACAAAAACCACATGATTATCTCAATACATGCAGAAAAGGCCTTTGATAAAATTCAACATCGCTTCATGTTAACAACTCTCAATAAACTAGGTATTGAAGGAACATACCTCAAAATAATAAGAGCCATCTGTGACAACCCATAGCCAATATCATACTGAATGGGCAAAAGCTGGAAGTACTCCCCTTGAAAACCAGCACAAGACAAGGATCCCCTCTCTCACCACTCCTATCCAACATAGTATTGGAAGTTCCAGTCAGGACAATTAGACAAGAGAAAGAAATATGTATGAAATGGAGTTTCTTAAGGAATATTGACCCATATGATCAGAAGGTGAAGTTCCACAGTAAGCTGTGAAGTTCCACAGTAAGCTGAAGAGCAAGGAAGCCAGTTTGAGTCCAAAAATCTCAAAAGTAGGGAAGCCGACAGTGCAGCCTTCCACCTGTGGCTGAAGGCCTGAGACCCCTGGTGTAGGTCCAAGAGTCCAAAAGCTGAAAACCTGGAGTCCAATGTTCGAGAGCAGGTAGTATCCAATAATGCAGAAAGATGGAGGCCAGAAGACTTAGCCAGTCTAGTCCTTCCATATTCCTCTGAATGATGAGAACACATGGACACATGGCAGGGAAAAACTCACACTGGGGACTATCAGAGGGTTGTGTGTGGGAGGAGGGAGAGCATCAGGAAGAATAGTTAATGAATGCTGGGCTAAATACCCGGGTGATGGGATGATCAGTGCAGCAAACCACCATGGCACACATTTACCTATATAACAAATCTGCACATCCTGCACAGGTACCCCTGAACTTAAAAGCTGGACTTTTAAGAAAAAAAGAGAGAGAGAGAAAATTTTTAGCTAAAAAAAAAAAAAAAAAATTATTATTATTTTAGCATGAGAAATCAATTCAATCGCCTAAAAAAAATTTTATTTTCTCAACAGGGTCATAATATAGTTAAAATGGTTAGTGTGCTGGAGAAAAAGCTTCCATAAGTGGTCGGTGGCCTCAATTCTCTTCTTGATTCTCTGTAGTCTTTAAAGACATCAATAAATAGATATATTTTTATTTTCATATAGCTGAGTTCCACCTAAAAGAAATATTTAAAAATCCCATGGAGATAAGCCTGAGTTTGGTTATTTGGAATCTTATTTAATACATTGCTCTTTTACTTGGTAGTTTATCAATTCCTGTCAAATTACTGCATAACATTTCAACATCTATGATTCCTTAAAAAATAAATCACAGGCTGGGAGCAGTGACTCTTGCCTGTAATTCTAATACTTCAGGAGGCCGAGGTGGGCAGATCACTTGAGCCTGGGAGTTTAAGACCAGCCTGGCAACATGGTGAGACCCCATCTCTGTGGAAAAAAAAAAAAAGTTGCTAGACATGGTGGTATGACCTGTAGTCCCAGCTTCCCGGGAGGCCGAGGCAGGAGGATCACCATCTGAGCCTGAAAACTTGAGGCTGCAGTGAGCCATGATTGTGCCACTGCACTTCAGCCTGGGCAACAGAATGAGATTCTGTCTAAATAAATAAGTAAATAAATAAATCAGGGATTCCCGGGCAAGATGGCCAAATAGGAAGAGCTCCAGTCTGCAGCTCCCAAAGAGACCAATGCAGAAGGCAGGTGATTTCTGCATTTCCAACTGAGGTACCCAGCTCATCTCACTGGGACTGGTTAGACAGTGGGTGCAGCCCACAGAAGGCAAGCAGAAGCAGGGTGACGCATCGCCTCACCCAGAAAGTGCAAGGGGTTGGGGAACTCCCTCCCCAACCCAAGGGAAGCCATGAGGGACTGTGCCATGAGGAATGGTGCAACCCGGCCCAGTTACTATGCTTTTCCCACGATCTTTGAAACCCACAGACCAGGAGATTCCCTCGGGTACCTACACCACCACAGTCCTGGGTTTCAAGCACAAAACTGGGTGACAGTTTGGGCAGACACTGAGTTAGCTGCAGTTGTTTGTTTTGTTTTTTTTTTTACATATCCCAGTGGCACCTGGAACACCAGCGAGACAGAGCCATTCACTCCCCTGGAAAGGAGCCGGAAACCAGGGAGCCAAGTGGTCTGACTCAGCAGATCTGACCCCACGGAGCCCAGCAAGTTAAGATCCACTGGCTTGAAATTCTCACTGCCAGCACAGCAGTCTGAAGTCAACCTGGAACGCTCAAGATTGGTGGGCAGAGGGAAATTCATCATTACTGAGGCTTGAATAGGCAGTTTTCCCCTCACAGTGTAAACAAAGCCACCAGGAAATTTGGACTGAGCCCACTGCAGCACCACAAAGTTGCTGTAGCCAGACTGCCTCTCCAGATTCCACCTCTCTGGGCAGGACATCTCTGAAAGAAAGGCAGCAGCCCCAGCCAGGGGCTTATAGATAAAACCCCCATCTCCCTGGGACAGAGCACCTGGGGAAAGGGGTAACTGTGGGCGCAGCTTCAGCAGACTTAAACATTCCTGCCTGCTGGCTCTGAAGAGAGCAGTGGATCTCCCAGCACAGGGCTCGAGCTCTGCTAAGAGACAGACTGCCTCCTCAAGTGGGTCCCTGACCCCTGTGCCTCCTGATGGGGAGACACGTCCCAGGGCGGGTCGACAGACATGTCATACAGGAGAGTTCCCACTGGCATCTGGCAGGACCAAGTTTCCAGACAAAGGAGCAGGCAGCAATCTTTGCTGTTCTGCAGGCTCTGCTGGTGATACCCAGGCAAACAGGGTCTGGAGTGGACACCCAGCAATCTCCAGCAGACCTACAGAAGAGCAGCCTGACTGTTGGAAGGAAAACTAACAAACAGAAAGCAATAGCATCAACATCAACAAAAAGGATGACCACACAAAGACTCCATCCGAATGTCACCAACAGCAAAGACCAAAGGTAAATAAATCCATGAAGATGAGGAAAAACCAGTGCAAAAAGGCTGAAAATACCAAAAACCAGAATACCTCTTCTCCTCCAAAGGATCACAACTCCTCGCCAGCAAGGGAACAAAACTGGACGGAGAATGAGTTTGATGAATTGATAGAAGTAGGCTTCAGAAGGTGGGTAGTAACAAACTGCTCTAAGCTAAAGGAGCATGTTCTCACCCAATGCAAGGAATCTAAGAACCTTGATAAAAGGCTAGAGTGATTGCTAACTAGAATAAACAGTTTAGAGAAAAATATAAATGACCTGATGGAGCTGAAAAACACAGCACAAGAACTTCATGAAGCATACACAAGTATCAATAGTCAAATCAATCAAACAGAAGAAAGGATATCAGAGACTGAAGATCAACTTAATGAAATAAAGCATGAAGACAAGATTAGAGAAAAAAGAATGAAAAGGAACAAACAAAGCCTCCAAGAAATACAGGACTATGTGAAAAAACCAAACCTATGTTTGACTGGTATACCTGAAAATGATGGGGAGAATGGAACCAAGCTGGAAAACACTCTTCAGGGTATTACCCAGGAGAACTTCCCCAACCTAGCAAGACAGGCCAACATTCAAATTCAGGAAATACAGAGAACACCACAAAGATACTCCTCAAGAGGAGCAACCCCAAGACACATAATTGTCAGATTCACCAAGGTTGAAATGAAGGAAAAAATGTTGAGGTCAACCAGAGAGGAAAATCAGGTTACCCACAAAGGGAAGCCCATTAGACTAACAGCGGATCTCTCTGCAGGAACCCTGCAAGCCAGAAAAGAGTGGCGGCCAATATTCAAAATTCTTAAAGAAAAGAATTTTCAAATTTTCAACCCAGAATTTTATATCTAGCCAAATTAAGTTTCATAAGTGAAAGAGAAATAAAATTATTTACAGATAAGCAAATGCTGACTGATTTTGTCACTACCAGGCCTGCCTTACAAGAGCTCCTGAAGGAAGCTCTAAATACGAAAAGGAAAAAGTGGTACCAGCCACTGCAAAACAAACCAAAATGTAAAGACCATTGACACTATGAAAAAACTGCATCAACTATTGGGCAAAGTCACCAGCTAGCATCATAATGATGGGATCAGATTCACACATAACAATATTAACCTTAAATGTAAATGGGCTAAATGCCTAATTTAAAAGGCACAGACTGGCAAATTGGATAGAGTCAAGACCCGTCTGTGTGCTATATTCAGGAGACCCATCTCACGTGCAAAGACACTCATAGAATCAAAATAAAGAGACGGATGAAGATTTACCAAGCAAATGGAAAGCAGAAAAAAAGCAGGGGTTGCAATCCTGCTCTGATAAAACAGACTTTAGACCAACAAAGATCAAAACAGAAAAAGGGCATTACATAATAGTAAAGGGATCAATGCAACAAGAAGAACTAACTACCTTAAATATATATGCACCCAATACAGGAGCACCCAGATTCATAAAACAAGTTCTTAGAGACTTACAAAGAGACATAGACTCCCACACAATAATAGTGGGAGACTTTAACACCCCACTGTCAATATTAGACAGAACAACAAAACAGAAAATTAACAAGGATATTCAGGACTTGAACTCAACTCAAGCGGACCTAATAGACATCTACATCTACAGAACTCTCCACCCCAAATCAACAGAATATACATTCTTCTCAGCACCACATAGCACTTATTCTAAAATCAACCACATAATTGGAAGTAAAACACTCCTCAGCAAATGCAAAAGAATGGAAATCATAACAAACAGTCTCTCAGACTGCAGTGCAACCAAATTAAAACTCAAGATTAAGAAACTCACTCAGAACCACACAACTACATGGAAACTGAACAACCTGCTCCTGAATGACTAGTGGGTAAATAACAAAATTAAGGCAGAATTAAATAAGTTCTTTGAAACCAATAAGAACAAAGACACAGCATACCAGGATCTCTGGGACACAGCTAAGGCAGTGTTTAGAGGAAAATTTATAGCACTAAATGCCCACATCAGAGAGCTGGAAAGATCTAAAATAGACACCCTAACATCACAATTAAAAGAACTAGAGAAGCAAGAGCAAACAAAATCAAAAGCTAGCAGAAGACAAGAAATCAGAGCAGAATTGAAGGAGAGAGGGACATGAAAAACCCTTCAAAAAATCAATGAATCCAGGAGGTGATTTTTTGAAAAGATTAACAAAATAGATAGACCACTAGTCAGACTAATAAAGAAGAAAAGATAGAAGAATCAAATAGACACAATAAAAAATAATAGAGGGGATATCACCACTGATCCCACAGAAATACAAACTATCATCAGAGAATACTATAAACACCTCTATGCAAATAAACTAGAAAATCTAGAAGAAATGGATAAATTCCTGGACACATACACCCTCCCCCAAGACTAAACCGGGAAGAAGTCAAATCTCTGAATAGACCAATAATAAGTTCTGAAACTGAGGCAGTAGTTAATAGCCTACCAACCAAAAAACAAACCCCAGGACCAGATGGCTTCACAGCCAATTTCTACCAGAGGTATAAAGAGGAGCTGGTACCATTTCTTCTGAAATTATTCCAAACGGTGGAAAAAGAAAGACCCCTCCCTAACTCATTTTATGAGGCCAGCATCATCCTGATACCAAAACCTGGCAAAGATACAACAACAACAACCTTTTAGGCCAACATCCCTGTGAACATCAATGTGAAAATCCTCAATTCAGTTACTGGCAAACTGAATTCAGCAGCCCATTAAAAAGTTTATCCACCATGATCAAATCGGCTTCATCCCTGGGATGCAAGACTAGTTCAACACATGCAAATCAATAAACGTAATCCATCATGTAAACAGAACCAATGAGAAAAACCACATGATTATCTCAATAGATGCAGAAAGGGCCTTTGATAAAATTCAATACCCCTTCATGCTAAAAAACACTGAATAAACTAGGTATTGATAGAACATATCTCAAAATAATAACAGCTATTTATCACAAACCCACAGCTGATATCATATCTAGCCAGGGGATCATATGTGCACCAATCAGCACTCTGTGTCTAGCTCAGGGTTTGTAAATACACCAATCAGCACTCTGTGTCTAGCCCAAGGTTTGTAAATACACCAATTGGTACTCTGTATCTAGCTAACTCTGTATCTAGCTAACTAGCACTCTGTGACTCTGTGTCTAGCTCAAGGATTGTAAATGCACCAATCAGCACTCTGTCAAAACGGACCAATCAGCTCTCTGTAAAATAGACCAATCAGCTCTCTGTAAAATGGACCAATCAGCAGGATGTGGGTGGGGTCAGATAAGGGAATAAAAGCAGGCTGCCCGAGCCAGCAGTGGCAACCCGCTCCGGTCCCTGTCCACACTGTGGAAGCTTTGTTCTTTTGCTCTTTGCAATAAATGTTGCTGCTGCTCACTCTTTGGGTCCACGCTGCCGTTATGAGCTGTAACACTCACCGCGAAGGTCTGCAGCTTCACTCCTGACAGCAAGACCACAAACCCACCAGAAGGAAGAAGCTCCAGACACATCTGAACACCTGAAGGAACAAACTCCGGACACACCATCTTTAAGAACTGTAACACTCACCGCGAGGGTCTGCAGCTTCATTCTTGAAGTCAGTGAGACCAAGAACCCACCAATTCCAGACACATTTTGGCGACCCAGATGGGACTATCAGCTATCGCCACGCGGTAAGACTTTCGCCTATCGTCAAGCAGTGGGACATGGACTATCGCTGAGTGGTGAGCACCAATGGACCCCTTTCGCTTGCTGTTCTGTCCTATTTTTCCTTAGTAATCGGGGGCTAAATACCGGGCACCTGTCAGCCAGTTAAAAGCAACTAGCGTAGCCACCAGACTTAAGACACGGGTGTCAGGCTTTCTGGGAAAGGGCTCTCTAACAACCCCCGACTCTTCAGAGTTGGGAGTGTTGGTTTGCCTAGAACCAGCTTCCACTTTTCCTGTACTTCTGGGCTGAGCCGAGGGTCGACTGAGAGGAAAGCCATGCAGCTCCAGGGTCCCGATAACAAGTTGGTTGACCCTGTGGCCATGAGCGGAACTCTCAAAGACATGTCGCCCAAACAAGACTCACCTATCTATTCTATCTACCCTGACCCTTGCCTCCTGGGTCCTAATGCCTGCCAGACAAACTTCTTCTTGCCTCTCTTCTCCGAGGTTAGTCCTGCTTCTAAAAATCGCTCCCTGTCTCTGATGCTTTTCTAGTTCCTCCTATAAGAATGACTTCTAGTATGAACTCCAGGACTCTGTTACCTTCTTTAGGCACCCAAGCTCACCAATCAGAAAAACATAATTTTTGCCCAAATCCCTGTTGTAGGGAGGACTATCTGGAATTTTAGAGTCCCTCCTCAGACTAACAGGCCTAACAAAAGCTATTCCTGAAGCTAGGATATGGGGAGCCTCAGCAATTGTATCCTTCCTATTCATATAAGTGAGGACAAAAGGTGTCACTCTTCCAACCCTGGAGATCCCTTCCCTCCCTCAGGGTATGGCCCTCCACTTCATTTTTGGGGTATAACATCTTTATAGGATGGGGGTAAAGCCCCAATACTAACAGGAGAATGCTTAGGACTCTAACAGGTACAAGTTTTCGGGAATGCGTCGGTAAGGGCCACTAAATCCGATTTTTCTTGGTCCGGTCCACCATGTGGTCTGGGTGGACAGGCAAGGGTGCAGGCTTTCGAGAATGCGTCAGTAAGGGCCACTAAATCTGACCTTCCTCGGTCCTCCATGTGGTCGGGGGGAAAAGCTAGTGTTTCTGCTGCTGCATCGGTGAGCACAACTATTCTGATCAGCAGGGTCCAGGGACCATTGCGGGTTCTTGGCTGGGGGAGAAACAAAACAAACCAAAACCAGGCTTCATTCTTGAAGTCAGTGAGACCAAGAACCCACCAATTCCGGACACAGTACTAGTACCAAAACAGATATATAGACCAATGGAACAGAACAGAGGCATCAGAAATAACACCACACATCTACAACCATCTGATCTTTGACCAAACCTGAAAAAAACAAGCAATGGGGAAAAGATTCCCTATTTAATAAATGGTGTTGGGAAAACTGGTTAGCATATGCAGAAAACTGAAACTGGACCACTTCCTTACACCTTATACAAAAATTAACTGAAGATGGATTAAAGATTTAAATGTAAAACCTAAAACCATAAAAAGAAAAACCCTAGAAAAAAATCTAGGCCATAGGCATGGGCAAAGACTTCATGAATAAACATCAAAAGCAATGGCAACAAAAGGCAAAATTGACAAATATGATCTAATTAAACTAAAGATCTTCTGCACAGCAAAAGAAACTATCATCAGAGTGAACAGACAACCTACAGAATGGGAGAATATTTTTGCAATCTATCCATCTGACAAAGGGCCAATATCCAGGATCCACAAGGAACTTAAACAAATTCACAAGAAAAAAAACAAACAACCCCATCAAAAAGTGGACAAAGGATATAAACAGATGTTTTGCAAAAGAAGACATTTATGCAGCCAACAAACATATGAAAAAAAAACTCATCATCACTGGTCATCAGAGACATGCAAATCAAAACTACAATGAGATACCATCCCATACCAGTTAGAATGGCGATCATTAAAAAGTCAGGAAATAATAGATGCTGGAGAAGATGTGGAGAAATAGGAACGCTTTTACACTGTCGGTGGGAGTGTAAATTAGTTCAACCATTGTGGAACACAGTGTGGTGATTCCTCAGGGATCTAGAATTAGAAATACCATTTGACCCAGCAATCCTATTACTGGGTATATACCCAAAGAATTATAAATCATTCTACTATAAAGACATATGCACACATATGTTTACTGCAGTACTATTAGCAATAGCAAAGATTTGGAACCAACCCAAATGCTCATCAATGTTAGATTGGCTAAAGAAAATGTGGCATGTATACACCATGGAATACTATGCAGCCATGAATAAGAATGAGTTTATGTCCTTTGCAGGGACATGGATGAAGCTGGAAACCATCATTCTCAGCAAACTAACACAGGAACAGAAAACCAAACACTGCATGTTCTCACATGTGGGAATTGAACAATGAGAACATATGGGCACAGGGAGGGGACTATCACACACGGGGGCCTGTCAGGGGGTGGGGGGCAAGGGGAAGGATAGCATTAGGAGAAATACCTAATGTAGATAACCATTTGATGGGTGCAGCAAACCACCATGGCACATGTATACCTATGTAACAAACCTGCACGTTCTACACGTTTATCCCAGAACTTAAAGTATAATTTTTAAAAAAAGAAAAGAAAAATAAAAATAAAATAAAATAAATCACAAAAGCTGCCACAGTGGCTCCTGCCTGTAATCCCAACACTCTGGGAAGCTGAGGTGGGAGTTTTGCCAGGAGTTTGAGATCAGCCTAGGCAAATATAGCGAGACCTGTTCTCTACAAAACATTTTTTTATATTAACCAGGCATGGTGATCCATGCCGCCTGTAGTCCCAACTACTTGTGAGTCTAAGGCAGGAGGATTCCTTGAGCCCACAAGTTTGAGGTTGCAGTGAGCTCTTATCAAACCATTGCACTTCAGAGCAACGGAGCAAGTTCCTGTCTCTAATAAATAAATAAATAAATAAAATCACAACATTATAGAACTAAAATGGCCTATAATTATAGACTCGCAGACTCTCAGAACTCAAAATAACACTAGAGATCATCTATACTACCAGGGATGTTAAGGGACTTAGGAAAGGTTACACAGCACAACCAACATATCATACCACCTAACACATCACACCACACAACACAACACACCTGCCAACTGCAATGTGGGAATTTAGGATGGATCACAAAAAAATATATTATTGTAACAACTGAAAAAAATTAAATATGGAATGTCTACTACATGATATTACATCATTATGATTAATTTCTTAAGTATAGTAAAGTATTTCCACCATATTTATTCTTAGATGATGCATTTTCAACTATATGGGACTTTACAACTCATTACTAGTTTTCACACGGCACAGCACATGTATATGTATGTATTAATATATTGCAAGGGAGACATGAAAATATGACAAGACATAAGCAATTTTTTTTAGATGGAAGACATATGGATATTCAAATTTTCTATATGTTTGAAGATACACACTAGCACTGTACTTCTCTAAAAGCCACAATAACTCTCACAAATATTGTACAAGGGGCTTTGTTTTGAACCTAATTGACTCTTTTTAAACATACAGTTCTTAATGAAGTTTTTCTGTTTCTCTAGAGTACAACAGATTAGAAGCTGAAAAATAAGAAGAGATAAACGGATGTTGGAGACAATCACAATTCATTCAACGAACAAGTATAAAATGTCTACTGGACTGGGGAAGCATCAACAGCCAAAATATGATCCTAGCCTTGAAGGAGCCCACAGTGCAGCTAGTGGCAGAGACACCCAAACAACCACAATGATAACTAAACACCTAATTGAGAGACAGAAGAATAAGCAGTAGATACAACTGTATTAACATCTAACGCAATAAAGCTTACAGGGATGATCCTAAGTCATAAGGAAAAGGTCAAGTTTTGTTTCATAAACTTTTGGAAAGTTAAGGAAATAAAGATATTTTATAAGTATTAGGTAAAATGCTGTGATATTTAAAAGTTTAAAGCTTACAGAGAAATGTTTTCACATATTAAAAAACGTATCTGGATAGGAATACTCAGTATTGTTAAAATGTTAGTTCTTCCTAACATAAATTCAGCACAATCCCAATCAAAATCCCAACAACTGATTTTGTGTATCGACAAACATGTAAACTAAAGTTTAAATGAAAAGACAAAAGACTACAAAAGCCAATACTGAAAAAGAACAAAGTTGGAGGGCTGACATTACCTGACTCTGTGACTTACTGTAAAGCTACAATAATCAAAACAGTGTGGTATTTGTATAAGAACAGACAAATAGATCATGGGAACAGAACAGAGACCCCAAAAATAGACCCACCCAAATATAGTCAACTGATATTAAACTAAATAGCAAAAGATAATTCAATGGAGAAAGGATAGTCTTTTCAATAAATGGTGCTGTAACAACTGGACATCCACATGTATAAAAAAAAATGAAGCCAGACAAAGACCTTACACCCTCACAAAAATTAACTCAGAATGGATCATAGAGCTAAATGTAAAATGCAAAACTATAAAACTCCTAGAAATAAAAATTGGAGAAAATCTAGATGACATTTTGTATGGTAATAATTTTTTAGATACAACACCAAAAGCATAATCAATGAAATAAAAAATTGGTAAGTTGGGCTTCATGAAGATTAAAAACTCTGCTCTACAAAAGAAACTATTGAGAGAATGAAAAGCAAGCCACAGACTGAGAGAAAATATTTGCAAACCATATCCGATAAGAGACTTGTATTCAAAATCCACAAAGAACTCAATACTCAATAAGAAAACAAACAACTTAATTACAAAATGGTCAAAATATCTGAACAGACACCTCACTAAAAAAGATACACAGATGGTAAATAAATATATGCAAAGATATTCAACATATATTACTAGGGAATTGTAAATTAAAATAATAGTGGGATAGGCCGGGCGCGGTGGCTCACTCCTGTAACCCCAGCACTTTGGGAGGCCGAGATGGGTAGATCATGAGGTCAGGAGTTCAAGACCAGGCTGGCCAAGATAGTGAAACCCCGTCTCCACAAAAATTAGCTGGGCGCAGTGGCAGGCGCCTGTAATCCCAACTACTCGTGGGGCTGAGGCAGAAGAATCTAGAACTCGGGAGGCGGAGGTTGCAGTGAGCCAAGATCACACCACTGCACTCCAGCCTGGGTGACAAAGTAAGATTCTGTCTCAAAAAGAAAAGTAAAAATGTAAAATAAAAAATAACAGTGGGATACTACCACATACCTATTAGAATGGTGAAAACCCAAAAAAAGCTAACAATATCAAATGCTGGCAAGGATGTGGAACAACATCTCATGCATTGATAGTGGGAATGCAAAATGGTACAGCCGCTTCGGAAGATAGCTTCGCAGTTTCTTAACAAAGCTTAACTTATCCATACTATTCAGCAATTGCACAACTAGATATTTACCCAAATAAGTTGAAAACTCAAGTCCACACAAAAACCTGCCCACAAATGTTTATAGTAGCTTTACTCCTAATTGCAAAAAAACTGAAATCAACTAAGATGTCCTTCAAAAGGTAAATGGATAAACAAACTGTGGTATATCCATATAATGGAGTATTATTCAGCAGTAAAAGAAACGAGCTATCAAGCCACTTAAAGACATAAAGCAATCTTAAACTCATGTTACCTAGTGAAAAGAAACCACCTGAAAAGGCTACCATACTATACATATACTATACTATATGATTCAACTATAGAAGATGTTGGGTTTCAATCAGGCTGGTGGGAAACATACTAAATATAGTTATAGTAATAGTCAAAAACTCTGTGGCCTTTAAAGATAGTTATAGTAATAGTCAAAAACTCTCAGGCCTTCCAAGAGAGTTTTTGACTATTACTATATCTTTAATATTTTTCCCACCAACCTGATGGAACCCCAACAAGAAGACACTCTGAAATAGCCAAAAGGATAGCGACAATGAAAAGACCAATAGTTGCCAAAAGTTTGGAACGGGGAAGTGGGTAAGAGATGAATAGGTGGAGCACAGGGGATTCTGAGGGCACTGGAACTATTCTGTAGGGCACTGTAATGGTGGATACAGAGCATTATACATTTGTCAAAACCCATAGAATATACAGCACAAAGAGTGAACCCTAAACTCTGAACTTCATTTAATAATAAGGTATCAGTATCAGTTCAAAACAAACAAGTGTTAGTGTACAACAGTAACAAGTGTACCCAGGGAAACTGAGACGTAGGTGAGAGGAAATATGTGGGAACTCTCTGTGCTATCTGCTCAAATTCCTGTAAACCTAAAACTGCTCTAAACAAATAATGTACTAATTTTAAAACATTATCTTATGTATAATGCTCATTTTCCCCCAATGCCAAACAACAAGGCTCTATTGGAATAAGCAGCTGTTGCTCACTGTTAAGTCTTTATCTACACTAAACTGGCATTTTATAAATTGTCAGTCACTTTCAGATACGCTCAAATAATGAGCACATAAATTATGGGTAGGCTCTGGGCAGGGTTTTTAAAAGTGTGGTCCTCAAACCACCTACACCAAAATCATTTGGATGCTTGTTAAAAATCATATCCCTACTAAATCAAAACCTCAAAAGGCGACCAATCTGCATTTTTAACAAGTTCCCTGGGGATCATGATGCACAATGCATGTGAGAAGCACTGCATTAATAGCATATAAGGATACTTAAGGAATACTCCTTCTATTTTACTGCTTGTAAAAAGCAAACAATTAAAACATACCAGCTGCCCAGTAATTGAGAACAGGTTTTTCTTCATCTCTTTCACACAAAATGACAATCAGTGACTTATTTGGCAATTTCAGGAATCTCAGCCATAAGGACTAAATTCTCCAGAAGCCCTCTATTATCTCACACTATGTTAAAGAAATGCTGTTTTTTCAAGAAAGAAATAACTAGATGGTGAAGATGAGAATAATGCTTATGGGCCTTTTGTATCTTTTTTCATTGAAGTCTTATGAATCATACTTTTAATAAAAGATCAAAGAAGACATTTCTGATGCTTTATCATTTACTATTACCTAAATTGAATAAACATTTTTCAATAAAATTTTCACATGACATTGTCAATTCCTCTTTCCCCCTAAGAAAATTAATTTCTAGGAAATCGTTTTGGTCTTGACCTTTTCAAGAAGATATAATTTTCCTGCATTTCTATCAAAGAAGGTCACAGTGTCAGAACACAGGGCAGCCTCACAGCAATGCCCTAGAACAATCACAGAATGGACCTGATCAATCCCAGTTATCATCATTTCTTTCAGACTCTCCACCTTGTCCTTTTGTGATCGTGGCAATTTAACTTTAAGCTATATGGTATTGTTATTAGCTCAATTTATCTCACGGTCAAACTTCAAGCAATCTTTACTATTCAGTACATAGCAGACATGTGTCTTTCAAATTGTTGCCTCATATTCCTGCCTCCTTTCCCTCCAACCATCACATTTATAGGCCTTCCTTAGTGAAAATGATCTAGTATTCATCACTTATACTATAATCTAAGGCAGTGCTGTTCACATTTGAGTGTGCATCAGAATCGCCTGGAGGGCTTGTTAAACCGCAGATTGCTAGGCCCACCTCCAGAGTTTCTGATTCAATGGGTCTGGCATGGGGCCTAAGAATTTGCATTTCTAATGTGTTCCCAGATGATGATGATGATGGTGGTCCAGGGACCACACTTTAAGAACCACTGATATAGGTAATTTGCCACCTTTCTTCTGATACTTGTTCCAGATAATGTTGTGTGTTATAATTTACATAAATTGCTCCATGACTCATCAGAGTGAAAATCCTAATTATTAATAACAACCTCTAGACAGTGTATTATAAACTATGCAAACTGACAACTGATGCAAATTGACAACTCCTTTTGACAGCAGCAGGGCCACCGCACAATTTATTTTCTATTTTCCCAGAGAAGACTATGGAACAAAAATTTCAAGGGAGCATGTGAGAACCCTAGCCTTTTACTAACCAAATCTTAACCAGTTGAGTCACTCATCTGTCTCTGGCTTAAGCACTTCGACTCAATTTCTACTTGCCTGACTTGTCGTCTCAGCTGATCTGTTGGACTTGGCCCCAGTCCAAGAAGACCTGCCTCTTTCCACCATGAGCCTGCGCTCACTACCACCCTGCAGAAGCTGACCTGCCTTTCTAGGGTGGAGTCATGGGTCGTCTCCATCTTGGCTCCCTGAGGATGAGGCGCTCCTGCCTAACTTCTTCCAGGGCTCCCAGACTTCTCTTCTTCTTGGCTGCCTCCTCTTGTGTGTTCTGGAGAAGAATGTACACTCTCTTTCAAAGGGAATTAAAAGAATGCCAGAGCTGAGCGGGGCAAGGGCCACATTGGGAACTGAGTACTTGAAAGTTCCCCCTCGGCGGATGGCAGGAAAAAGGGAGCGTTCACACACAGGGGTATACTGTCGAAGAAATGCCAAGTCCTGCTTTCTTTGATTCTCTCTGAGTGTTTCTTCAAGTAAGGTGCCCAGCAGAATGGCTTCTTACCTTCGTATAAGAACGGCACACTCTGCTGAAAGATGTTGCGCCAGGAAGATGGAGATAAAAATCCAGAGGAAACCAAGCAACAAGAAAGCCAGGCGGCTTCACCAGCAGAGGGCACCAGACCACCAGCGGCGCCTCACAGGAAGTCCGGGTCTGTTGTAACCACTGGTAACTCTGGGGACAATGAAGGGAGGGGACACTGGATTCTTATTATTATTCCCGTGTTATTAAACTTCATGGCCAGAATACTAACAAGCATTATATAAGAAAAGAGCACAGGACTTGGAGTCTGAAAAGCCAGATTCTAGCATTTTGTAGCTTTTTGACTTGGCCAAACACCCAGAGCCTCCATTTATTTTCTTACCTATGAAATGGAAAGAAAAAATAGTAATCATAGCAATGGTATGTGGCTTATCAACTTCAAGGTTTGCTATGGAGGCTGATAAATAAAAGGGAAAAAAAGGTCTATAAGCACAAACCTTAGTTATTTCTGGGGATGTGAACTCAAAAGAAAGTATATTAATCTTAAAGAGCAACTCACTCCTCATACCACAGAATCCAGATGCCCAAGAATTATTTAACCTTATCACCTACTTCGGAAAGATACTTATGTTCCAGCCTGCACAGATAGTGGGGATTTGTGGATTAGGGAGTCCATTCAGAGAAGCACCAAATCCCACTGGGTAATTAATGGTACATACCATTCCACCCCAATCTCTGGTACTTAGTGAGACTGGTAACAGAGAAGCCAGGACCCACAGTGTGGAGAATCCAGGGGGAAAGATCTAATAGTAAAACCAAATCCAGGCTGCCCTTCTAAAACAATTACTGGAAAATTGCAGAACCAGTCTGCCCCAGGGAACCTCAGGGAAAATATTACTTTGATTGTGTGATTGCATCTTTCACAGAGCATGCAAGAGCATTGCCAGACACTGCAAGGTAGAAGCTAAGAGCTCCAGTAGTTATATTATGCCTTTGTGGAATTGCTATGCTTAGCTTTTGTTGAAAGCAGCACAAAATTAAAATGCCAAAGTTAAAAATCACAAATTCTGAACTCAACTACAGGACAGAGTTCCAGGTGATTTCATTCTATTTTCATGTGATGGACTATTAATTGCAATCACTGCATAGAAGTTTTATTTAGGACAGCTAAGGTTTCTCTTGCCTCCAAGCCCCAACCAACGTAGTACTCTCTGCTGGGGAAATTTCTCTAACCAATCTTCCTGTCATTTGCCTCATGGGCTCGTTCAAATTGACACCTGAGAGTTAATTTACACCTTCTTATTTTACAAAAACAATCTAGAAGAAGGTACCTAGCGATTTATCTCATTTGAATTAAAACACTAAATTCCAGTTTTCAGTCTTATATGGATTATATAAATGGGAACCCTTGGGGAGAAGCCCAGATGAACTAGGAAAATTTTTCTGTCCTTTCAATTATTTTTGCAACACATCTGTGCTGGTTACTTTTAAATCTACCACTATCTCTTCCTTAAAATCCAGCTAACAAACAAATCGTTATAAATAGTACCTTTTTAGAGAAGGAAAACATGTCACCTCTCAGTTCTGCTATAAGGAAGTCATTAATGTAGGTTACCGAATTAGAACAATCTCTGGAGCAGTCATGTCTTTTCTGGTCCTTAGGAATGGGTCTAGGGAACTCTTTAAATTGTAACTATTATGTATTGCAATTTTTTAAAGCTACCATGTATTTATTTTAAGATCAACATAGCTTTATTTTGGATATACATAGTAGTGTGCCATTCACTGACATTGCTTGTTCCCTCCCTTCTGGAGAGACAGTAGTACCATGCCTGCCCCTGTGAAGTTAGGTGGGGCCAAGTGAAATGCTCTGGACAAGGACATGAGAGAGGAAGTCCATGTGTCACTTCCCGTCAGAAGCCTTGAAGAGCCCATGCCTGATTGACCCTGTTCCCTCACCCTGTCACAGGGTCCAGCAATGTACCATATGTTGGAGGCTCCAACAGCCTGATCCTGGGGAAATCCTGAATCAGAGACACTTCCAAGTTGGACATGTAGTTTGGACACATGACAGGCAATAAGTCTCTGCTATCTCAAACCACTGAGATAGGAGGGTTGCTTATACCACAGCATAATCCAGCCTACCCTGACTGATACCACATCAGAAAGTCTTGCTCAACAATGCTCCATGACACAGACCTCTGTAACTCGTAGAGGTCAGGGAAGAGGTCAAGGGGCAGAGCTGTAAAGGGATATATGACCTAAATCATAGGTCAAAAGGGATATAGTTTTTGAAATATGATGGGAAATTGTAGAAAGAGACAGGCTTTCAGAGTCAACACAGCCCAGCATTCAAAATTTGGCTCTGAAACCACCCTTAATTACACAGACAAGTTCCTTAAACTCTCTCAATCTCAGTTTCCTTCACCATAGAATAGGAATAATAATACCTTTCTTAAATGAGCACCTACAAGCAAAATACCTTTCACATAATTTCTCAAACTGTAGCTGTTATTTTTATCATCCATTCTTATAGAAGAGAATCTGACAATGGGCAGCGCAAAGCAGAATAAACATTTTCACTTGTTCATCTTTGACAAATGTTATGGTAAGCCTTGCCACTTATATTTTTTGATTAAACAACAAGCCCTGGTACAGGAAATACAGATTTTATTAATAGCAGTACTGGCATCTTACGAATGCAGAAAGTAACAAATATATAGATGTTAAGTACACAGAAAGTCAATGATAGAGAGGGATTTATTTATTTACTCAATTTATGAAATCGTGACCTTGAAACTCTTATGCAAAAAAAAAGCCATTAATCCCAATTTGTAAACTACATGAAACTAGCAACAGGAGTGGTAATATAGATAAAAGACAACACAAGAAGAATTAGAATCGCTTTTAAAGCAACATTTGTCTGCTCCTTTCTCATTAAGCCTGTTTTAAAAGGTGAAGCATATTCCTGACCCTAAGAATTAAAATTCCTCACCCCAATCAATCTGGTTTTGCACATTGAGATATATTGCCTTTCTCTACAAGCTCTAAAAGATTGTATAAACCCTGAGGTAAGCAGAGATGAATTTCTTAATAAAAATTCAATTTGTAGGGTTTAGATATTATTTACTTCTTGATTGTAGAGTAATTTGTGAGCCTTACCCAGTGTGGCTACATAACTTCTTCCTCTGGCAATGGGAGTGAAATTGATTGGATCTTTTCACAGAATAACATGAGTTGACCCAAATTTTTTTCTCTCAAGTCACACATATTACCCTGCTATTTACTTTCTGTCAAAATAATCCTAGCATGCCAGCTACCAGGCAAAACATAGATATTTATCTAAGAATTTTCATCTTTGCTTAGTAAATGATTCTGTTGGGTGACAGATTCCTCTGCTCACCAAATCTATTTAAAAAAAAAAAAAGTAACTCAGGCTTGTCCATTTGTTTCACCTTTGTCAAAAATTTCCTGAAACAAGTCCTTGCTTTTCGTTTATGCTAAAGACTCCTTTCTTATTTTGCGCTTCCAGAGCTATTAGTTTTCTGCAGTCATCACTCAGGCCTTAATTATACTCTCAAAGTCATAAAACTTCCATACACCAGCCACACCACGTGCCTGCCTCCTGGTACATGGGCCAGTTGGAGGCCCCAGTTCTTTGGACTCAGCCACATTTCATGGAGCACTGGCAAGGCAAGATGGTCCATATGGACACTGCAGTGCAGGACTTTCAGACCCCAGAGAAAAATAAATCCCATTATGTTCTCCCTTACTTGATCCGCTCAGATCATAAATACATGGACAGAGCCCCTCTTTCCAGGGAGGAAGTCATTGCTGGAATGGGAAGCTGAACACGTGAGGATCTGCAGTGGAATTCCCAGTGAGTTGTGCCTCCTGAATGACCTCTCTAGCCAACTGTTAATCATTCAGCCGAACTTCAGTTGGGGAAAAAGTAGTAATAAAATTAAACCACTCAAATCACATAGCACATTTTAGGATAATTTCAAGCAGAACCCACAAGCCCAATAACATGCAGAGGATATTTCAAAGTCGAAAAGCATATTTAATTCTCTCTGGGGCCAAGGCAGGGACACAGTAAAGGAGACATCTAACTGAAACTGCACAGAAGCCTCCAGCGCTTCAGGCTGGAAGTCACCAAACACTATATGGAAGCTGGCCGGGGAGTCTGCATTTCCTGTGGGCTACATGCTGGGAGACTGGTTGCAATTATCATTATTATTGATCAGAACTGAACCTCGGTTGATGGTGTATGAAGTCGTATAATGATGTGAGCTTTTGGTGTGCAAACATACACAGTTCATTGACTTTACTCGCAAATCTCCACACGGTGCTCATCAAACAGGATAGAAGCTGCCCCAGAAAGGAGTATCCATCCAAAACAGTCAGTTACAAGACAAACCAAAAAGATTGTAGCCAGAGAAAGGAGTTCCAAAATGACAGATGTTTGTTACAGGTTCAGAAAAGCAGAGAAAATGAGAAACAGAAGCATAAAGCTGAGGTTCAAAAGGCTTCTCTCTCGAAGGCCTTTCCCACAAAGCAGCTGCTCAGAAAGAACAAATTGCCATGAAGGCAGCCTGTAAGAAGACAGCCAACAAGAAGGCTTTACTCAAAATGCTAAAGACCAGAGCTGCAGGCATTCTGGGTCCCAGCCTAGATTATAGGTCAGAGAAACCAGGCTGAGAAGCCTCTGGTAAGAAATAATAAAAGTTTTTGATAACATGCCATCCAGATAAAATCGTGCCTCCTCCTACTTTAGGACCAGCTGCACTCCAGAGCTATTTTTAAAAATAAACAAAAGCCTAACCCTGGATCGTTATTAAAGATTTCCATGAAGCGGGGGGCTGGTTGGGCAGCAGCAGAGGTATAAGTTACAATACACAACACACAGTAAAACTTTCTGAAATCCTCCTGACTTCTCTCTGCTCCCCTGCCCCTCCCACCCCAGAGTCCTCCCTCTTGGTGCAGCTGCACCTATTCTCATTCTCTGTCTCTGAAAATATTCTAGCATCACTTGGCTGGACGTCTCACTAACCTGTCAGCATCTTCCTTCAGACCTCACGTAGTTTCAGGCTGTTTCTTAAGTGCAATCACCAGTCTTCCGTGGCTTCTTCAGTTTTTGTCTTCAACCATTTCCCTAACTGGATACAGGCATTCTGCGAGGAAGAATCCCCACTCCTGACAAGACGGAAGAAAGGAAAAGTTTATACCAATTGCCCTTTGAATATTACTTTTCCTTTGTACACACACACACACGTGTACACCTACAGACACATACATCACAATAGGCTATATGAAGAAGACAAAGTCATTAAAGTATTCAGTTTGGACTGACACTCCTCGTGACAAGATTTATTCACTCCTGTGCTCTCATCAGAACTTTGGTTACAATTTGACAGTATTAGTTTCACATTGTTGCTGAGACAAATTAGACAAACTTAGTCAGTGGTTTAAGGCCACACAAATTTATTCTCTTACAGTTCTGAAGGTCAGAAGTCTGGAAAGAATTCTAGGCCTAAGATGAAGGGATTGGCAGAGTTTGTTCTTTCTGAAAGTTCCAGGAGAGAATCTGTTCCTTGTTTCTTCTAACTTCTAGAGGCTGTGGGCTTTTCCTGGCTGATGGGAAATTCCAGCCTCTTCTGATCTCTCATTTCAATCTCTTGCTTTTATGAACACATCTCCTATTATTCATTCTGATCTCCTGTCCCCCTCTTCTAAGAACCTTTGTGTTACATCAGACCCACCTAGATAATCCAGGATAAGATCCTTAAGATCTCAAGATTATTAATTTAATCGTATCTGCAAAGTCCCCTTTGTCTATAAGGTAACATTCACCAGTTCCAGGAACTAGAACATGGACATGACTGGGGGACAATTATTTCAGTTTACTACACTGGCTCTCACATGCCACGAACTTCATTTTAAAAATCGGTACAAATTCATGCGACGCAATTGCAATGTGAAATTGCCAAACTTGCAAAAGGTGAATGAATTCATAAAGTTGACCAAAGTTATGGGTGAGAGCCGCTGGAATTACGATCAAAGCCATTGACAAATGAGCCTCCTGCAGAGACGGAACTCTTCAATCCAGCAAAGCCAGTGTTACTGAAATTCTTCCTGATGAAGAGAGACCCTTAGGAAAACTAATGAAGTGCTCAACTTTTTCCTTGTGATGCAAAAATGTGATATAAATATATATAATCATACAATTATCTTTGAAACATTTTATACCAAAAATGAATCAGTCATGATTCATTCTCTGTTCACTCTAAACGTGTAATTATTGTGTTAATTTTATCCCAGAAAGAGAACTTTTTATAATTTTTAGATTTATTTTCCAAGATAACCAATAACCAATTTAGACATTTTTCCCTATTTACTATAAAGTTTTGGTCCCTATTCTAAGTGGATTCATTTTAAATGGCTGTTTTCTATTAAAAATTATCCCTAGAGAAAGGGTGGGGGAGCAGGGGAAAGCCTCCAATGAAGACCCCCAAAAAGGATCCTAAAGGGGCAGACAAGAGGCCTTAGCACAGCTGCGTGGGGAAGCTGTGGAGAGCAAGGCCACGTGCCACCCTAAGCAGAGCCCCTTTCCCTATGTGGCCTAAAGATTATCCCCTTATTATGTAGCCTGAAACTTCATCCGTAAGGGAAAATCACCAGTCTGGTAAGTTTAACATTACAAAGGGATCACTAAGATCAGTGTCACATGGGAAAAGAATTTAACACCTTTCTGAAGGGGTCTGGGGAACATACCATTGATTGAGTGCCTCCAAGTGCCAAGTATTAGGTAGGGCGTAGTCTCCTAATCCTCTGCAAATCAAGTACTGTCTAAGAAAGAGTTTCTGCAAGGTCTCACAGATAGGAAATAACAAAGTCATGAAGGAAACTGGGATCTTGCTAGGCACAAAGCCCATGCTGTTTTGCCACCCCGTGCTGGTTTGTCTGACTGCATGCCACAACAGATGTGTCATTGGTTTCCAGGAGCTGCCTCTCCCTGTCATAAGGGCTAGATGAGACTGAGTAGATGGAAGATCAAGCGTATAAGGGAGACCATCTGGGCCTAGGCCCTTTCCAAGGCTTGTCAGTTTTGTGAACTTGAGGAATAAGAAATGTTTTCAACCTCTCAGAAGATTTCTGTTGCCTCTGTAAAATGAGAATAGTATTAATGCTTGTCCTCATATAGTTGTTGACTTCAAAAAAACTCATCTTAAAATTCAGAGGAATAACTAGTAAGACTCAATATTAAATTAAACATGTCCATTCAAAGTTATCTCCATAAAGGCACCAACAGGAATATTTAGAATGAAACCAGCTGATTCTAAGGTTAACATGGAAAAATGAGCTCTAAGGTTAATATGGAAAAATGAACAGTCAAGAATATTCTGAGAAAAGTGAGTAATGAGAAGGTAAGTCCAAGTAGAGAGCAAAAGATATTATAAAGCTATACTAATTAAAACAATATGATATTATGCCTGGAAGAACAGAACAATAGAGCACAACAGGGAGTCCTGGAATGGACTCAAATACATGCCGGAATTTAAGATATGATCAAAGTGTCATTTCAAATCAGTAGGTAAAAGATGGATTGTCCAATAACCGTCAGAACAACTGAATAGCCATCTGAGGGAAACACATTTTGACTTTTGACCTTTCACAAAAAATAAATTATTGATGGATAGATAGATTTCAACGTACAAAATGAAGCCATTAAAATTGCTAAAAGGAAACATGGGATAAATTTTTACAACCTCAAAATCAGGTGGTCTTGAAACTATGTAGAATCTGCTGTAATATTAAAAAAATGAATTTGACTATACAATATTTTTAATTTCTACATGTAAAGAAACCACAGCATGGAGAAAAATAACCCTGTGGTTACTTCTTTTCTTCTTGTATGCCTCAAGATATTTTCATTTGCTATTTCTTCTGCCTGAAAATGTTCTTTCTCCAGCTTACATATAACAAACAGCAAAAATTATTTGCAATGTATAAAAATATTCCAACAAATCAATAAGAAAATATCAACAATACAAAAGAAAAAATGGGTAAAGACAGTAACTCACAAAAATGAAATACAAATGGCTTTCCAGCACATTAGAAAGTAGTCAACCTTACTCAAAATAAGTGAAACTCAAAAAACACTATAAGATACCATTTTTAACTATCACATTGGTGAAAAACAAAAATGTGATTACATATTAGAAAAGTGAAACAAGGGCTCTTATACAATGTTGGTGAGAAGGTGATTAGAACAATCTTTATACAAGGAAATTTGGGAGTATCTGTCAAAAATATAAATGTACATATTTTTGACCCACAAATTCTACTTACATCAAAATTAAATATCTGTGAAACCTTTATATATACATATTCTGATCCTAGTATATCTAATAAAAATATTTTCACATGTATACAAAAAAGGGAAATTAATGCAATATTTTTTGATAATATAAAATAATACAAATCAAATATCCTTCAGTTGGAGACTGATTAAGTAAGTGATAGCACATACATGCAATGAAATAATCTTGGTCAGGCATGGTGGCCTGTAATCCCAGAACTTTGGGAGCCTGATGCGGCGTTCAAGACCAGCATGGGCAGAAAAATAAGACCCCATCTCTACAAAATATTTAAAGAGTAGCCAGGCGAGGTGGTGCATGCCTGTAGTCCCAGCACTTTAGGAGGCCAAGGCGAGAGGATCTCTTGAGCACAGGAATTTGAGGGGGCGGTGAGCTATGATCACACCAGTACACTCCATCCTGGGTGACAGAACAAGACCCTGTCTTAAAAGAAAAGAAAAGAAAGGAAAAGAGAGGTAGGGGAGGGAGGAAGGGAAAGCTGAGGGGTCTATTTAATCTTCATTGTCATATGGCCTTCATTAAGATTTTCCAGATTATTTCTTCCACCCAGGCCACTGAATTTGTAACTTCTTAAAAATTAGAGGAGGAAGAGGGGAAGGGGGAGAAGGAGGGGAAGGAAGGGAATGAAAGAAAGGAGGAAGCTAGGAAGGGAGGAAGAAAAGGAAGGGAGGGAGGGAGGGAGGAAAGGAGGTAGGGAAGAGGAAGGGAAGAAAGAAAGAAAAAGATTCTACAGTCATTAACAGGAGTGAGATAGCTCTAGGTGTGCTGAATGAACTCCAAGTTATACCATTATGTGAAACAAATCAAGGTGTAGAACAAAACATACAGTATTCTACCATTTGCATGTGTATTAGGCACATATGTATACAGCTATATATGTATATTTTAGGATCAAGGATGGAGGAAAACTTGTATTTTTTTAATTTTTTATCATGTTCACATATTATCTATCAAAAAATTAAGAAAGAAAAAATGTTAAGCAAGGCCTTGAAATATTCGGGCAGACTATCCATTGTCAGCACCACTGAGCCTTGTTGACACAAATAATGAAGAAGTTTGCACTGAAATTCAGTAGCACTAGCATGATACAGTGCATATGCACAGTAGGTACTTGGAGTTAGAAGACATGCTTTAGCTCCCAGTTCCACATCTTAAAAGCTGTGTGATCTCGAAAAGGGCACTTACACTTTTGAACCTCGAATTTCTCAACTATCAATAGGGACAAACAAGACAGGGGTTTCATTTGAGGTTGCAATTGGGTAATATAGCTGAAAGTATTGTATAAACTTAAAGTGACATAAACGTGCTAGTTAACATCTAATTAATTTCTAAGAATTTAATGCCATGCAAACTTAAAGTGACATAAACAAGCTAGTTAATATCTAATTAATTTTTAAGAAGTTAGAAACTCAGTGACCTGGGTGGAAGAAAATAATCTGGAAAATCTTAATGAAGGCCATATGACAATGAAGATTAAATAGACCCCTCAGCTGCAGCAGACAAAGATGCTCAATGTGTCCAAGTAGAGAGTACTGTTCACACATCTGTCCAAAGGGTGGTGTGTGTGTGTGTGTGTGTGTGTGTGTGTTTGCGCGCACGCTGGGGTGGGGGCAGAACGCATACATTTTTTCTTTTCAGTTTGAACCCCAATAAAGAAGTTATTCTTTCTCTTTGAGTAATTCAATGAATTCAACCTCTCCCTCTATACTGGCAGATGTTAAACACAAAGGGACACAGCCCAGAGGCAGCTGGCCATGGAGCAGAGAGCTCAGTGAAAGGCAGAAAACTCTGACAAGCCTTTTCCAGGTAGGTGGGAAGCATTTTGTCAAGGAAATTAGAAAGTCATATTTCCATAAAGTTGTTAAAGGCTTGCTATTTAATGAATTGAATATGAAAACTGAAAAAAAAAATGTGCAGATTAGTACTAAGGACGCTAATAAAGTCATCCCTCTGTCTTCTCGAGGGATTGGATCCAGGAACCGCCAAGGATATTGAAATCCACAGATGCTCAAATCCCTGGTATAAAATGGCATAGTGTTTGCATATAATCTATGCATGTTCTCTAAATTACTTGTAATACCTGGAACAATGTAAAGGCCATGAAAATAGTTGTTACATTATATTGTTTTTGATTTGTATTATTTTTATTGTTATATCGGTTTTTTTCTTTCCAAAATACTTTCCATCAGTAGTTGGTTGTATCAGAGGATGTAGAATCTGAGGATATAGAACCTGCAGATATGGAGGGCCGACTGTATGAGGAAACAATGAGCCACAGGCAGCAAGAATTAATGTAAAACAGAGAATGATCAGCAAAAGACAGAAAAGTAAAAGAGAAGCGGCATCACAGGAAACTGGATGTGAAGATTATAATACATCTCTGTAAATTATTCGATACTCCTGTCTGCAAAAGGCGAGTTCTCTTCATACTCTGTTGGTGGGATTGTAAATTAGCACAAGCACTATAGAGAACAATTTGGAGGTTCTGCAAACTAAAGATAGGGCTACCATCTGATCCAGCAATCCCACTGCTAGCTATATACCCAAGAGAAAGGAAATCAGTATATCAAAGAGATTATCTGCACACCCATGTTTGTAGCAGCTCCATTTACAATAGCCAAGATTTGGAAGTAACCTAAATGTCCATCAACAAATGAATGGATGGGGAGAAAGTGTTCCATATACACAAAGGAGCACTATTCAGCCACAAAAAATGAATAAATAAATAAAAAGAGATTCTATCATTTGCAACAACATGGATGGAACTGGAGGTCATTATGTTGAGTGGAGTAAGACAAACAGAGAGGCCGGGCGCGGTGGCTCAAGCCTGTAATCCCAGCACTTTGGGAGGCCAAGACGGCGGATCACAAAGTCAGGAGATCGAGACCATCCTGGTTAACATGCTGAAACCCCGTCTCTACTAAAAAATACGAAAAACTAGCCGGGTGCGGTGGCGGGCGCCTGTAGTCCCAGCTACCCGGGAGGCTGAGGCAGGAGAATGGCGTAAATCCGGGAGGCAGAGCTTGCAGTGAGCGAAGATCGAGCCACTGCACTCCAGCCTGGGCAACAAAGCGAGACTCCATCTCAAAAAAAAAAAAAAAAAAAAAAAGTCAAACAGAGAGAGATGAACTTCACATTTTCTCATTTATTTTTGGGAGCTAAAAAGTAAAATAATTCAATGCATGGAGATAGGGAGTAGAATGATGGTTACCAGAGGCTGGGAAGGGTAATAGGGTGGTGGGAAGAGGGGGAAGTGGGGATGGTTAATGGATTAAAAAAATAGAATAAAAAAGATCTAGTATTTAATAGCACATCAGGGTGACAATAGTAAAAAATAACTTAATTTCACACTTGAAATAAGTAAACAATTGAACTGTTTGTAATACAAAGGATAAATGCTTGAGGTAATGGATACCCCATTTACCCTGATGTGATTATTACACATTGTATATGTCTCAAAATATCTTGTGTACCCTATAAATGTATATACCTACTATGTATCAACAAAAATTAATTTTTTTAAAATGTAGGTTCTGAATCCCTTCCCCCTCGAATCTGACTTTAGTGACTGGCAAACCAATAAAGTATGTTTAGAGTGACACCATGTGACTTTCATAGGCATGAGACCTATGAAATCATAGAGGCCCCATGGTCAGAAGAGCCCTGCACTTGGTTTAATGCTCTGCTGTTGCACTCGAGCTTCTTAAGAATTTTTGAACAAGGGGCCCACGTTTTCACCTTGCCTTAGGCCCACGAAGTATATAATCAGTCTTGCTTCTGAGGCTGTGTCATAAATGGTGATGCAGCTTCCTCCTGGGTCTCTGGAACACTCCTGCTGGAGAGCTAAAGCCCGCCTGCGAGCACTCGCACTCAAAGAGCCCAGATGGAGAAGTACTGAGACTCCAGCCACAGTTTGACTGCAAGCACGTGAGAAACCCAGAGCCAGACCTGCCCACCTGAACCCTTCCCAAGTCCTGATCAGCAGGATAATAAATCGGTTGTCAATGTTCTAAGCCTTAAAGTTTTAGGCTGATTTTTTACAAAACAATAGTGATTTGGAACACGGGACTATGTCAGACCAGATTTGATTTTTTAAACCATGAGTTCTTAATCTTTTATGTGCAGTAAACAAGACAGGCGCAAGTAGGGACAGGTGGAAACACTTCTTTAGACCATTTTTCTCCAGCTATTAGCTATTAAGCAAGAACGCGAGATAGTTTAGGAGAGCACATAGCCCTGGGACCCAGGAAACAAGCACGTCTTGACAAGTCACTCCTGGGGTGGAGCCTGAACCTGAAGCCAGATGAACCAGTGGTGCATCAACGTGAGGAGCCTAATTGAATGAGGTAAAGAGTGAAGAGAGACAGAACTTTATTCACCTAATTCATCTTCATTCAGTTTCTGTGTGTCCTGGGATCAACCTTCAGACTGCTGAATCCTTTTGCATTTCCTTTTTTTGAGATGGAGTCTCGCTCTGTTGCCCAGGCTGGAGTGCAGTGGTGCAATCTTGGCTCACTGCAACCTTGCCTCCCAAGTAGCTGGGATTACAGGTGCCCACCACTATGCCTGTCTAATTTTTGTATTTTTAGTAGAGACCGTGTTTCACCGTCTCTAACATAATCTCTAACTACTGACCTCAAGTGATCCACCCGCCTTGGCCTCCCAAAGTGCTGGGATTACAGGCAGGAGCCATGGCACCCGGCTTCCTTTTGCATGTCTAACCTCTGATAGGGTTTACAGGGCCAAGGAATAACGACCACCATTCATCAAGGGCTGATCGTGAGCCAGACTCCCCACCTACACTAGCTTGAATCTCACATACAGCTCCATGGTGGGGGCGGGGGGCTTGTATTATGCCCAGTTTAAAAGTTAGGAAGGGAAGCTTAGAATAATGACGTAGCTTTATAAAGGTAACATCTATTGAGCGCTGACTGTGTGCAGGCTCTGCTGCGTGTTCCATACGCATTACCCCACTGAATACTCACAGTCATGCTCTGAAGGAGGGGATCACATGATCCCCATTGACAACAGATGATACTCTCCTTCAGAGAGGTGAGGAAATTTGCCCAAGGTCACAGAAGAGCAGAGCAGGGATGCTGATCCCAAATTACACACAGAGTCTCTCTACTAAGCCCAGGCTCAGCCCAAGGGACACGCTATTGCCTCCTTGAAAAGCTCCCTCTGCAGAAGAGGAAAGGGAAGGATTTACCCCCACGTTGGGAGTTTGGTCTTTGGAGGGCATAGGGGGACATCTCCCTCAACTCCCATCACTCTGTTATTAGATGATTGCAGTACATTACAGTTCGGGGGATACATGAGGCCTATTTTATAAGAGATGTCATTATAAAAAACAACTTCAGTGCGTTTATTTTGTACCCCATAAGGCCTTCCATCAGAGGACTGTGCCATTCTGATTGGCTACTAGTCTAAGATTTGGCAGTGACATGGCAAAAGCTCTCTGGAAACATACAGGGTCCACTTGCCCCCTACTCGCATAAAATGTCTTTATGTGTCTCTAGACATGGATGTCATTTGGTTCCAAGTCTATCAGGCAAGAAAGGTAGACTCGCTTAAAACAAATGCAGTCAACTGCACGTTCCAGGCTGGGCCCTATCTTTCATAAGCGTGATGTGGATCAACACACACCCCGAATTTTTCCATTTCTGTGGCTTATATTCACAAAGTTTCGTGTGTATTTGTCTTTCTGATAACTGTCAGAGCTGATTTTGCCAGCGGTTTCTAAGGTTAACAACATCACCCCATCAGACACTTCTTTTCCTTTTCCTAGATGGGATCTTACACCATCTAGTCCCAATCATGTTTTCTCGCTTATTGTGTAAATTGCATTCATCACTCTAAAAGGGCTTGAAACACCTTGACTGCTTTCTCTTATGTGGAACTTGAAATGCATTGATTTCTGTTGCTACAGCCCTAGCTATATGTTTATTATCTGTCAGTTCTAGTTTACTTAGAAGTTGCCTGTACAGAACCCAGCAGTCTGAAACTAGCTCACCAAAAAAGGGAATCAAAAGCCATAGTTCATCCACATGTTGACACTTGCCATCCACCCTTGTAGTTCGACTCAGTATCTTTCTCTACTGGGAAGTCCCCTGACATCTGAGGGCTCTCTCTCCTTCAGTGGCCATCAGAAAAGCCCTCTAAATGCCTCCAGCTGCTAGAAGAGAACAAAGTTGTCACTTCTTGTGATCAAATTCAGAATATCCTGTTATTGCTGCCACCATCATGAATGTATGTCACACAGCAAAGTTAAGTGAGCCTCAGTTCCCAGGAATCCGATAAAAGGAATATTCCTAAGTTAGGTCCTAGGGAACTACCTCAGAGGAATAAGGACTGGTCTGGAGGACAGAGAGTGAGCTTTATTTATTTATTTTATTTTTTATGTTTATTTTTTCTTTGAGACGGAGTTTCACTCATGTCGTACAGGCTGGAGCACAACGACATGATCTCGGCTCGCTGCAACTTCCATCTCCTGAGTTAAAGCGATTCTCCTGCCTCAGCCTCCAGAGTAGCTGGGATTACAAGCACCTGCCACCACACCCTAGGAGAGACAGGGTTCCACCATGTTGATCAGGCTGGTCTTGAACTCCTGATCTCAGGTGATCCCCCCACCCCCGTCCCCCTGCTTTGACCTCCCAAAGTGCTGAGATTACAGACATGAGCCACCACACCTGGCCAGAGAGTGAGCTTTACAGCAAGATAGATGTAGTATTAGAAAAGTCATTTAACTTCTCTTAGGGGTAGCTTTTGTCTCTGTAAATGTTGATGATAATAATTCAATTCCAGGGTCATTTAAAACCTACAAATAATGTCTCAAAAAAATTTGTCTCCATGCCTAACAGACAGAAGGTCTTCAGTAAGAGTAATTATTATTATGAAAAGCAAGCAACTATTAATAGCATTCTTTAAAATGATCTATCGTTAATGAAGTTATACTGCATATAGTTTAAATGGTCATATGAGGCTGTTGGTCTTGTTATGATAGCACTATTCCTTATGTTATGCCTACTTTCCACTCCACAGGCAATGAAAAACTGTTTTCCAGATTAGTTGGAGTCCCTTAACACTCCCATGGGTTCATGAGCTCTTGGATTCTGGAAATGCATAACCCTAAATTTAGGGTATTTTAAATTTTATTTAAATTATTTTTGGTCTACATTCTGGCTGATTTCTTTAATTTTATCCTCCTTTCTTTGTTGAAACTAAACATGGATATTAATCATATTATCAGCTAACATTAAACTTGGATTCTCCCCAAAGCTGGCAAAAGACTCATTAATTTGTATTGTATTCAGAGAAAATAATAAAAGGAAAAAATATATGTGAATGTCACAAACAAGTATCCTATGTAATGAAATCAGAATGACTGGATCAGATCAATGGCTTCCTCAGCTTAGAACTGCATCTGATGATGACATCAAGAACCGTGTTGTAGAAGGGAGCGGTTACGCCCTTGACGTCTGTTTCAAAGTTGGAAATGTAACATGCCTCAGTACTACTCTCCCATAGCCTATTACAGAAGAACAATTAATGGACTTATCTAACGTGTTTTTATTTGTTTGTTTTTGTAGAGATGGAGTCTTGCTATGTTGTCCAGGCTGGTCTTGAACTCCTGACCTCAAGCAATTCTCCCACCTCGGCCTCCCAAAGTACTAGGATTACAGGTGTGAGCCACTGCCCCCAGCCTTAACATATTTTTTTAATAATGTTATCTTTTCTCAGTAGATATGAACTCTTGGAAGATATAACCTCCAAAAGTTTGAATTTGAAGTATATCTTATTTATTTGTCCATAACTACATGTCTTGAATATCAGGAAATGCCCCTAGCGGTATTATTTAGACTTAACTCAACAGACCTTTATCATTTATTTCCTAGACACATAATACTATGTTAATGTTCTTGGAGGGAATACAAAATTTATTTTAATATTTATGGCCTAGAATATAATAAAATACAGATAACTCTAAAGTCTTTTTTCAGTGATTTGGAGGGCACCCTAGGATCTTGCAATATCCCAGAGTTACCATTGTGGAGATCAGTTTCTATTCTATATGGACATGTTAAGGAAATGCTGAATAAAGTCTATAAGATACAAAATGCTGGCCAAAAAATGAGTTGCTTTCTTCTCTGTGCTCTCACAGCACTCTGTTTTGTATGGAACTTGGAGATTGGCAGTACAGTAACCCGCATGCAGAGAGGTTGCCCTGCTGATTATGAAGCATTCAGTGGTCAGGTCTGCATCCTGCCCATTTTTTCATCCTCAGTCCCTACACTCAGGTGAGGCATGTAACATACAGTCAGTAACTGGAGAGCTGAATGGTTGGATGAAGGGATAGATGAATGGATCTCTATCTCAGCCTTTTCCTTTCCATTTATTGCCCTAGAAAAGAGATAGCGATAAAGTTGATATTAAAGACATTCTACTAGCACATGGAAGCTGAGCATTAGCATTGTACATGGTGATGCTACCATTTCTACAGCAGTAGGCGTGAGTATAAATAAAGGGTTAACATCAGGCCTCGGCTAAGGCAGGCCTGCTTGAGAATGACCTCAGCTTGCATGGCCCTGTTTCCTTGGAAACAGTAGAGTTGAGATAAATGAGGGTCTCTCCCTCCTTATTGTGTGAAAAAAAAAAAAAAAAAAAAAAAACCCAAGTCGAGGGATCTGCAAGCTGGCATGCAGACCTCGGGGTTGATGAAAACCATACACAACATTGGTGGGGCAAGGGGGCTGGCCTCTCTGTGACAAGGTTACCCCACACACCTTGGCTGTCACACCTTGGCCATGTGTGGGAGAAAAGACAGAAAAAAAAAAAAAAAAGAAAGCTGTCACTAATGTAGCTGGTGCACCTCCCCATGATGACAATCCTGAATCTTTTTGCTGTGTCTCCTGCCTTGTTTCCTTCCAGAAAGCTGAATAAAAGTGGTGTTAGGTTAAAGCCTATTGTGTCTCCTGGGCCTGACTTGCCAACCCAAACTCATAACCACTGCTGAGCTGTTGCAGTTGGTAATCTTCATACCTGGTTCTCTTGTTCCCAAATGTCACTCAGCACAGAGAAGAGGGAGTTAAAAAAGAAAAACAAAAGAGAAAGTAAAATCTTCCATACTGCATTCCCAAGGATGGAAAACACAATGTTTGTAAATATTTGGGGTTGCTGTGAACCTCAGGCAAAACCCACACTGGCTCCCAAGAGGGCAGTGTCCTTGATGGTCAGGTCCCAGCCAAGTCAGAGTGGAGGATTAAAGTTAATCCAGGTGGCCATGTCTGAAGTAGGCGCTGCACAATTTAAACCACGCCACCAAAGAAAGGCCATTTGGGAAAGGAAGTGCAAAAGAGAAAAAGCAGGATGAGGGTAATTGCATGACTAGGAAAAGGTCAAAGGGGCATATTCGCTGAGGGTCCCTCTGGATCAGTGAAACAAGAGGAAAGAAAAGCATATGCATGTTCATTGAAATTAAAAACGTTTTTAGGTCGTCCTCTGCTGAATTCTAAGGCTTAGAAATGATTTTAAATTCCTGAAAGCAACTCCTTCCCCTCTGAGTGAATGTTTAGCCACTTTAATGTGCTTTACCTGGGAGTTTGGTATGTGCCTGCAAGCCAGGAAAATAGTTTTAACAGGGCCTAATGTTCCCTGCAGGCTTATGTGTTTCTTCAAGCACCAAACGAAGTGGACAAGCTATTGAAGCCTAAAGAGATCACACAGCTGACATCAGACAGGGCAGCACCCAAAGAATCTGGCCTGGAGTCCTTAGAACTCATGTCCACCAGGCTGGTCATTTTCAGTATTATTCAGTCATACCATTCCTGCTTTCCATGTACTGCGAGCTCACAGCGAGCAAATGAAATGGACGCCACATTTCTCTTATTTCAGTTATTCCACATACTTGGTTCCAAGGAGAAATGCACTACAGGTTATTCTCCAGGTATTTTTAAAAATGTAAGCAACCTTCAGTGGATCAATTCCAATAACTACTAATGGTCTCAGTCACATCAACATAAAATTAAGGTAGATGTCTGTGAAATTATGCATCTTCCCCTAAGAAAATCCCAAATGCAACATATTTAAAGTAGTTTATACATACTAATCATATTTTAGGTAACACTGTTTATATTCCTATAGCCCTTTCTATGTCTAAATATTTTGCAGAAATCATTTCATTTGATATTCTCAATAACTGTGTGATGTGGGGAAGGTAAGTATTATTATTACCCTTCAGCTCTCTTGGAAATAGAAAGTGGTTTAAAAATGACCATAAGAACCCAAAAAGTTGTTAAGTGTCCTAGAACAAAATCTAGATATTCTGACTTCTGGCAAAATACTCCATTACAGAACTTAATAAAATTAATGAAAAACATTTTCCGTTCATTTCTACAAAATTTCAAAGTCAGTAAAACCAAGCAGAAGTTGTTAAACATTTCTCTTTCCCTCAGTAATAAGGTAACTAAGCTATGAATTTAAAACTTCTAGCTTAGCTATTAATTTAAAATGTCTAGCTTTTGAAAGACACACGGTCGTTATTGTGAAGCCGCTCGGTGACGAACTCCTTCTATGTCTTTTTTATTTTCCAGACAAATATCAAGTTAAAAACTCACATAGCTCAAGTGCAAGTTTGAAAATTTAATTCCAGCAATATAAACGCTTTCATTTCCCAGGAATCAAACTCAAAATTTGGACCCACTTCCTTTAGCACTTATTTCTAACAGTTCTCTAAGCTCCAAATTTTGTTTCAGAACATATATAGTGAGCGTTTCAATCTATTAAGGTAATCTTCAGATTTACTTGAGGTTCTTCCGGAAGATTCGTACTTTTCTAGTTGGGAAAGGAAATTAATGACTTCTGTCAAGGATAGAAAAAAAAAATATTTTTAATGGGACTTAGGGGCAGGAGCTTTGCAATTAAAAATACCATTTAAACATTTTACCTAAATCCAACCACACTGAAGTGTCAGCGCAATTCTATTCGTTAATTTTGACATGATTTACTGAATATAATCCCCTTAAGTCAGAGGCTGACCTCCACAGCATCCAAGCTTCCTGTGGGATCAAAAGGAATAATAAGAAACATGTTACTACTGTAAAATAAGCAAGACTGGTGTTGTGTGCAGGTTTGTTCCTATGTTGTCAAATGGACAAGCTTGCAGCAAATACTCGGCAATAACAAAATAGATGTCCAGGGACCTTTTTCCAGCCGACAGGCAGACAACTCAGCAACTTCAAACAGATTTTTTTTTCTTTAGGAGCCAATTCACTTGCAGTGTAGGCTGATAAAGCAGTATTAATCTCCTGCTTTAAATCAAGTTTCTGTCACTGGGCTCCATTAATCTCCCCCCTGTTATCAAGTGTCTCCATGGCAGGAAATTATATTTCTAAATTGAATTTTGTTCTGTTTCGATGTAGTAAGAAATATTTTCCAGACTACTAATAGGACGCATAAAGATTGTGACTCTGACAATACTGTAAGATAAATAAAAGCTATAAATTAAAACCACCTTCATTCACTACCTAGTATAATAGCAAAATAGAAAGCATTGATTACCTGGAAAGAGTAATCAAATAAAAGATTTTAAATGAAAAGTGAGGTAGCAGATGGTTAACTTTTTAATTTACCTTTTTATAGCAATTGCCCATAAAGGTAAAAAGAAAAAAAAAATCAATCCAATGAGTCTCTTGGTGCTAATAAAACACATATTGATTCTTAGTGCATATGCTTACTCTACAAAATGGTCAAACCTGGGTCTACCACAGGTAGTGGAGGCAGATACTGTTTACGAGCACTTCTGTGGAGGCAAATTTACAGGAAAGAAATGTCTTTGGGCTAGATTTATTATGAAAGAACAAAAACTTATAACCACAGTAAATACTCGTAAGTATTACTTACTTGTAAGTAAGGAAGAGATTTCATTTTAGGGGCAGAGATTCACTCACAGTGAGGCCAGGGCAATTCAGCCAAATGGCAGCTCAGTCTCTAGAAGAAGCCTTCAGAATACAGTCTACCTTTTTGTTGGTGAACAATACAGTGATTTCAATAAAGTTTAGATATTTTTTTCATTGATATAAATTGCTCTGTCCTCTCTTTTTTAACATAGGGTTGTCTTTGACAGTAGCAATTTGGGGAAAGTCTTTTCAAAGTGTAATTGAAAGCACAGCCCCAAATGTCCATTTAAAACTTCCTATATTTAAAGAAACATTGCATGAAAGAAGCTTTTCATTGTGCCTCAAGTGTAAGGAGTTGTAGAATACATAATTAATGCTACCAGTGTATCAAGATGCTTGAAGGACAAGTAGGATTTGACAAATGTACAAAGGGAAAGGGTTAGAAGTTTTCCAGACAGAAGAGAGGTGAAAAAACACCACTACCCCTTTCCCATTCTAACTTCTAACCTACAGACCTTGGACTGAAGAGGTGAGATATATGGATCAAATCATTACATTCTACTTAACTTCACATTCAGAACATCTCAAAGTTAGAATGCATGGTAAACAAGCCATACTAGCTTCACCAATTTAAGTATTTTGATGCTCCAGTAAATTAAACACTTAAAAGATATTTATAATGGGCTGGGCGCAGTGGCTCATGCTTGTAGTCCCAGCACTTTGGGAGGCCCAGGCAGGCAGATCACTCATGGCCAGGAGTTCGAGACCAGCCTAGCGAACATGGCAAAGCCCTGTCTCTACAAAAAATACAAAAATTACCTGGGCATGGTGGCGCACACCTGTAATCCCAGCTACTCGGGAGGCTGAGGCACAAGAATCACTTGAACCCGGGAGGCAGAGGTGGCAGTGAGCCAAGATTGCACCACTATCATCCAGCCTGGCGACAGAGCTAGACTGTCTTAAAAAAAAAAAAAAAAAAGATACTTATAATGGGTAAATGAATAATAATTTGAAGTCACAGATCTCAACGTTTGCAAAAATAAAACTAAGACTTCAAAATAATAAATATTAACCAGAACTGGAAAGCAAAATGAAGCAGAGTAAATGACTTTCAGAAAAGGAGGAAATACAACATGTTCTTTGACATAGATACAAGCAGGTAGTAAAAGAAAGTCAGCATTTGAAAAACATACATCCTCCTCCTTTACCCTTTCAGTAGATCTTACTTATATGTGTGAGAAAGAAAGAAACTGCAGCATCCAAAAGTAGAGGTCGTAAGTCACATTCCTTAAGAGCAACCAACTGAGAAAGATAAGTTTGGAAAACTATGGAGCATATTTTTTATTTTTACTGTTTAACATAATTCTGACAGGAGAGCAGACAAAAACACAGTCCTGGGAGGAATGGTGGCAAAGAGAATGACAATTATTATTTTTCTATATGCTGCAGTGTGACAAACTATTTTGCAAAAACAACCATACCAGATGTCTAGCCTCTGGACTCACTTTTTATTAGGATGGCCAGCCATCTCATCAAGTGCAATGTACACATCGAGGATTTACACCATGCTCCGTTTAATGCCTAAAGGTTTGGTGGCGTTCCACATGGAATTAACTGTTCACGGCAGTCCCAATTTTAAGCTGAGTTCATCTGCCAAAATGTTGCTTCAGATGTGAAATGTACTTGCTAGTGGCTAATTTTCAAAAGCATCTCATAGTCACTTACTGGTATGTAAAATGTACAGCTCAATGGCTATTCATTAAGAGGGAAAAAAATCAACATTGCCTAAATGAATTAAAAACAGAAGTCACAGACAAGGATGTAAAAGCACTTCGGTTTTTCAATAGAGAGATTTTTATACTACACTTATTGGCGTGCTCCAGCATCAGTCATCTCCCAGGCTGAATGTTCAAGATTTTCATTTTCCCCGTTAAATGGGCCCTGTTTAAATGGATCTCCTTACTTGGCAAAACGTATTTACACGCACAGTTGTGCTGGCTCAAAGGCTTCTAGTTCTAAACGTCTATAGGGAAAAAAGAGAAGTGTTAGGAGGTGACTTCACCTTGCCTTTCCCTGAGATCTGAAAAAAAACTGCTCAGCCACAAGAACAGCAGGATGTGGTCAAAGGCGTCATTCCTCCTCTGTGAGCCACAGTTTCCTCAGGAAGGAAATCTTAAGAAAGGTATCAGGAAACTATGGACTATGCCAGTCAGCTGTAAAGGGCTCAAAACTCTTAAGAGAGCAAAATGTTCAACCACGCTCTTTTTCTGAATAGAGAAACCAAATCCTGAGATCAGCCAGTGAGAAAAAGAAAAAGATCAAAAGGGATATTCTATCTCTATCTCCAAAACAAATAGCACTCATTTTCAGTTTTAAAAATGTGAGTGCCTTTAGTCACTTCCCAGGATGGCTTTAAACATGTTGACAGCTTTGCCTTGAATACTGGTGCTTGGAATCCTCGTGGGCGTGTTTTCCAGGCCATTTTCTTTGAATGTCAAATTGCCCAGGATGCTTCTTTATGGGCACCCCACTTCCAGAAGGCACCAGTCCTTAAAACTTGAGCTGAATAGGAGAACAGATGCTTAATTTTAAAGTATCACTTCAATTTCTAGCTAAGTAGAAGGGACTACTCCCAGGGCTAATATAAACTGTCTTTGAAGATCCAACTTCATAAATGACTGGCTAATCAAGTGTAAAAGTTTAAGGATGGAAGACAGTTCACTCACATAGCTTCTTAATACCCATCTGGTTCCAGATAGTCTATATTTATGTTAAAAGACTGAAGATGATAACTTTTTTTTTTGTTTATGTCATTCTTAAGATACAGCAAGACCTATAATCTCCTAGAGTTCCTTCAGCTAAACTCTTCAGCAACATCACCGCTCCACTGCATGCTGAAGACAAAGCAGGATGCAAATAAACTAAAAGAACAGGGTCCTTGACGTTAGCAAAGCAGGATACAAATAAACTAAAAGAACAGGGTTCTTGACGTTAGCAGACAAAGCAGGATACAAATAAACTAAAAGAACAGGCTCCTTGACGTTAGCAGAGTTTTAAGAGTTTTTAATTCATTGCTTTCACTTAAAAATTTGGAGGTTTCCCACAAATACGCAGATTTATGTTTGTTTGTTTTAATGAGAAGATCTAGTCACAGTGGGTTCTCATTCCCATCTGGCAACAACTGACTGGTACTGAGTGGCTGCTGCTTAATCCTGGATAATCTCTAAAATCCTTCCAGGAACAAAATCCTGAGTGTCTAAATATGATGCAGCAAGTTCGTTGTTAAACTTTGAATTCAAATGGCATGAACAAAATCGACTTCCCAAGCATGAAACGTAGAATACTTCTATGAAGTAAAGTGAATTTCTGAATTGTGATAATTTAAAACAGAAAGGCTGGAGTCAGTAGTGTTACACGAGATTCGGCAAAGACACCAAAGAAACACACACAGACAGTGAAATGTACTTCATTGGACCCCTTGGTTTGATTAGATGTTGGAATGTGGGATCAAAATTGTGTCTTGAAGGACAAAGAAGAGGATGGCCATAACTGGGGGATAAAAGGAAGGAGTAAGCAATCCTTATGAGCATGGTAGAGAGAAAAGGGGGAAGTTACATTCTGGGAAGACCAAGAAATCAGAAGAAATGCCTTCAGGAATTTTTGTTTAATTCCTGTATTAAAGCAAACTCTACACATAAAAGTCCTACAGATAAATTACTACTGTAACCTTTGTGTAGACTGACAAAGAAAACAAAGACTCAAATTACCAAAATCAGGAAAAAAAGAAAGATCACTATCAATCTTACAGAAATAAAAAGTTTTACAAAGGAATACTACGAAAAACCATATACCACTAAATTAGACAACTTAGATGAAATGGAAAAATTCCTAGAAAATGCAAACACAAAACAAGACTCAAGAAGAAATAGAAAATCTGAGTAAATCTATAACAGTAAAAAGCTTAAGTCACTAATTTTAATTTTTCCACGAAGAAAATCTCAGGACCAGATAGCTTCTCTTAGTGAATTCTACCATTCATTTAAACAATACCAATTCTTTGCAGTTTTCTAAAAAAATAGAACAAGAGGGAACACTTCCCAACTCATTATATGAGGCCAGTATTATTATGATACCAGAACCAGGCAAAAGCATCACAAAAAGGAAAACTATAAGCCAAGTTTCCTTGTAAACATAAGTTAGAAAATCTACAAAATACTAGCAAACTTACCCAGCAACATATAAAAAGGATCATACACCATGACCAAGTGGGATTTATCCAAGTAATGCAAGTTAACAGTTTGTTTGCAAACAAAAATCAGTGTAATAAACCATATAAATAGAATAAATGACACAGACGTCATGATCATTTCAATAGACACAGTAAAAGTATTGTATCTAACAAAGTCCAACACCCCTTCTGGATAAAACCACTTAGCAAACTGGGAATAGAAGGTGTCTTAGTCCATTTATGCTGCTATAATAAAGTACCACAGACTGGGCAATTTATAAACAATAAAAATTTATTTCTCACAGTTCTAGCGGCTGGGAAGGCTGCATTCGGTGTCTGCTGAAGACCTCCTTGCTGCCTCCTGGCATGGCAGAAGAGGTGAACGCTGTATCCTCAAATGGTAGAAGGTAGAACGGCAAAAAGGTCTGCTGAGCTAGATCCCCCCTACCCTTTTATAAGGCACTAATCCATTGATGAGGGCAAGGCCCTCATGACTTAACCACTTTCCAAAAGGCTTCATCTCTTAATACTATTACAATGGAAATTAAGTTTAAACATGAATTTGGGAGGGGACACATTCAACCCATGGCGGGAGGTATCTCCCTCAACTTAAAAAACAGCATTTATGAAAACCTACAGTTAATATCACACTTAATGATGAAAGACTGAATGCTTTCCCCCTAAGAGCAAGAATCGATGAGGATTTCCATCCAAGAATAGGATGTCCACTCTCACCCCTTCTATTCAACATCATAGTGGAGGTTCTAGCCAGGGCAATTAGGCAAGAAAAATAAATAAGACATTCGTATTGCAAAAGAAGAAGTAAACTATCTCTCTTCACAGATAATATGATCTTGTGTAGATAAAATCCTAAGGAATTCATAAAAAGTTATTGGAAATAACAAATGAGTTCAATAAGTTTGCAAGACTTGAGATCAACATACAAAAATCGGTTGTATTTATTTTTATATACTAGCAATAAGCATTCTGAAAGTAAAATTAAGGAAAAATTCCATTTAAAATAGCATCAAAAAGAATAAAGTACTTAAGAATAAACTTAACAAAAGAAATGCAACACTTGTACACTGAAAACCACAAAACATTGTTAAAATAAAGAAGATCTAAATAAATGGAAAGACATCCTGTATTTGTGGGTTTCTAGTTAAGATGGCAATAGTCCTCAAATTTATCTACAAATTCAATGCAATCCATGTCAAATCTCAAGTAGATTTTTGGCAAAAATTGACAAGATAATGCTAAAATTCATATAAAAATGCAAGGGACCTAGAATAGTCAAAACAAACTCCACAAAGAAAAGCAAACTCACACTTCCTGATTTCAAAATTTTCCACAAGGCTACAGTAATCAAGACAGTACAAGACTGGAATCGGATAAGAATATAGATCAATGGAATAGAATTGAGAGTCCAGAAATAAACTCATACATCTATGGCCAATTGATTTTTCAACAAAGGTGTCAAGATGATTCTATGGGGAAAGAATAGTCTATTCAACAAATGGTCCTGGGACAAGTGGATATCCACATGAAAAGCAAAAGAAGTTGTACGTCTTCCTTAAACCACACACAAAAATTAACTCAAAGTCAATTATAGGCCTAGATGTAAGAGCTAAAACTATAAAATTCAGAAGAACACTTAGATATAAATCTCTGTCCTTGGTTGACAATGTTTTCTTAGATATAATGCCAAAAGCATAAGCAACAGAAGAAAATATAGATAAATTGGACTACACCAAATTTTAAAGCTTTTATGCTAAAACCAATATCTTCAAGATAGTGAAAAGACAACCACAGAATGATAGAAAATACTTGCAAATCATGTATCTGATAAAAGAACTGGTATTGAAGATATATAAAGAGCTCTTTCAACTCAATAATAAAAACGACTCAGCTTTAAAACGGACAAAGGATTTGAATAGAAATTTCTCCAAAAAAAAAAAAGATGTAAAATGGCCACCAAGTATATGAAAAGATGTTCATCCAATGATATAGTTTGGATATTTGTCCCCTCCAAATCTCATGTTGAAATGTGATCCCCAGTGTTGGAGGTGGGGCCTGACATGTGGTATTGGGTCTTGAGGGTGGATTTGTCATGAATGGCTTTGTATCCTCCTTGCAGTAATGAGTAGTGATGCGTTCACATGAGATCTGATTGCTTACAAGAGCATGGCACCTTCCCACCCCAAACCCCAACCCCCTGCTTGCTCTGTCTCTTGCCATGTGACACACTGGCTCTCCTTTACCTTCTTCCACGATTGTAAGTTTCCTGAGGCCCTCACCAGAAGTAGATGCCGGCACTATGCTTCATGTACAGCCTGCAGAACCTTGAGCTAAATAAACCTCTTTTCTTTATAAATTATCCAGTCTCAGGTATTTCTTTATAGCAATGCAAATGGATTAACACAACCAACCTCATCAGCCACGAGAGAAATGCAAATCAAATCCACTGTGAGATAACATTTCATGCCCACTAGGATAGCTATAATCAAAAAGACAGATAATAATAAGTGCTGACAAAAATGTGAAGAAATTGGAACCCTCATACATGTAAAATGCTCTAGCCCTTTGGAAAACAGTTGGTCATGGCTCAAAAAAGTTAAATACAGAGTTACTACTAATATATGACCAACAGTTACATTCTTAGGTATATACCCAAGAGAAATGAAAACAAACTTCTACACAAAAACATGTATATGAGTGTTCATTGCACTATTATCCATAGTAGCCAAATAATACAAATTTTTATTAGCTGGTAAGTAGATAAATAAAATGTTCTGTAATTCATACAATTAATGTATAATTATTCAGCAACAGAAATGAAGTACTGCTACATTGCTAAACATGGATGAGTTATAAGAACATTATGCTAAGTAAAAGAGACTTGTATCAAAAGGGCATATCTTATGTTATTCCACTCAAATGAAATGTACACAATAAGCACATCTATGGAGGCAGAAAGTAGATTAGTTGTTGCCTAAGACTGGGGAAAGGGGGATGAGAGTGACTACTAATGGATACCTGGGTTTCTTCCTGATGATTAAAATGTTCTAGACTTAGATAATCATGATGGTTGCATAACTCCATGAATATACTAACAGATGGAAAGGGTAACAATGCTCTTTGTTGTGAGGGTAATGGACACCATATTTACTACAATTAAAATTCTGTATAACCAATGCTTTCTGTAGCCTTGGATGTAAGGATTACACTCTTGGGGGATCTAATACTAAGAGGAGAGGAGCCTAACAAACCCAGCTTCTCATCTTCTCCACTTTGAACATCCCAGTTAGCCTCCACAGTCAAAGAGATCAAGAAACATAAACATAAAAGAAGGCTGTGATGAAAGTGAGGCTATGTATGAAATCTTGCTCAACTAGTTTCAAAACTCTATTTATTTGCTGATCCACCACAGATAAGTTGGATGTCAGCTTAATGTCATCTCAGCTTCCATTTCATCTACAGCTCATGCAGGCTGGGAATGTAATTTCAGGCATTAGGCTTAAATTTCACTTAAACTGGATGTTCCACTCAGCTTTTTAAAAACAGGAATTGGATTTTAGCATACTGCTATTTCATTCCCCTTGATGCTATTGTTTCTTCTATCAACTTCCCGAGTCCATTCAGAAAGAGGAAAGAGGGAGATGGCTAGATTTATACCATCTCCTTTCATTGTTCTTCCCAGAAGACAAATACCTTTCATTGTTCTTCCCAGAAGACAAATCTTTTCTGTCCAGATTCTACTCCTGGTCAATGTTACATGAACGTAGAGCAGAGCGGTGCCTCAAACATTGTTATTGACTTAGCAGTACATTGGGCACAGATCAAGTTGCTATTAAAAGCAATGTACTCCTGCCTCCTTCACATATGCCTGGGGTCACTTGTGTTTGGCACTTACGCGTCCTTATGTTATTACAAAACCATACCCTGAAGTCTTGCTAACTCAGTTTTTTTCTTCACTACATTCGATGTAATTTTCACATTAAGGTGTTTCTATAGACTAGACAGAGTGAGAGTTCAGCTTCTTCCAGCCAAAGTGTTTAAATTTGACTAGACAGCAGCAATTGCTTTTTAATCTAAGCAAACTGATCTGTCAAAGACAATCAACTCAGGGAAGTTATTCCAGGAGGATCCTAATAATCCCAATGAGTCACGCTGCCCTATGTGAAACTCAGCCACTGAACTCTTGACATAGCGTGTCACAAGTACTTAGTGGAATAAGTACATACAGCTGAACTCTGTGTTGACACACACACTCTAGCCTCTTGCGCGTAAGTTAGTGATCACTGCATTTAGTCTGGTGGAGGAGCACACTCTTGTGTGTGGTGATGTCAATTCATGTTTAATGATGTTACAGCAACTAGGCTTCATGTTGCATAACCCACTGTCCTCACAAGCACTGATCAACAGTATGCTTGATTCTTCTAGATGAAAATAAAGGGTTGTGGTGGTTTTTTTTAATGACCTCCTAGCTTTTTATTTATGTATTCATCTTGAAGCAGGGTCTCACTGTGTTGCCCAGGCTGGAGTGCTGTGGTGCGAGCACAGTTTACAGCAGCCTCAAACTCCTGGGTTCAAGCAATCCTCCTGAGGCTTCTTGCATAGATAAGATGATTAGCATGGGCCACCACCCCTGGCTAATTTACTTATTTTTTTTGTAGAGACTGGGGTCTTGCTATGTTGCTGAGCCTGGTCTCAAACTCCTGACCTCAGGTGATCCTCCTGCCCCATCCTCCCAAAATGCTGAGATTACAGATGTGAACTACCATGCCCAGCCTCACCTCCTATCTTTTAAACATGGTCTCCAACCTCTTAATAATACCTGTATTAATGTAGGGCTTTGCAGTTACCAAGAACTTTAAGAACTTTACCTTGTTTAATTTTCACAGCAACACTGAGAGGTGGGTAGATAGTTACATCATTTACCTTATTAGTAAGTGACAGAACTAAGACTCAAACTTCGATCTGATGGTTTCAGGTTTCAAGGTCTTTCCAATGCTTTAAATCATATTATTAGAGTTTCTGTTCTATTGTTAGTGTTACTGGGTACTACAGTTTGAAGTTTGTCCCCTCTAAAACACGTATTGGAAACTTAATCAGCTATGCAACAGTGTTGAGGGTTGGAGGTCTAATGTTTAAGTCATGAGGGCTCTGCCTTCGTGAGTGAATTAATGCTGCAATAAAAGGGCTTTTGGCTGGGCGCGGTGGCTCTCACCTGTAATCCTAGCACTTTGGGAGGCCAAGGCAGGTGGATCATGAGGTCAGGAGTTCAAAACCAGCCTGGCCAAGATGGTGAAATCCTGTCTGTACTAAAAATACAAAAATTAGCTAGAGAATTGCTTGAACCCGGGAGGCAGAGGTTGCAGTGAGCCGAGATCATGCCACTGCACCCTAGCCTGGGCAACACAGCAAGACTCAGTCTCAAGAAAAAAAAAAAAAAAAAGGCTTTTGAGGGTGAGTTCATCCCCTTCTGCTCTTCTGCCATGTAAGGAACAGCATTTCTCCACTGGTGGAGAACACAGCATTCAAGGTGTCACCTTGGAAGCTGAGACCAGGACCTTACCAGACATCAAACTTGCCAGCACCTTGATCTTGATCTCCCTGCCGCTGTAACTGTGAGAAATAAATTTATATTCTTTATAAATTATCCAGACTCGGCCGGGCGCGGTGGCTCAAGCCTGTAATCCCAGCACTTTGGGAGGCCGAGATGGGAGGATCACGAGGTCAGGAGATCGAGACCATCCTGGCTAACACAGTGAAACCCCGTCTCTACTAAAAATACAAAAGATTAGCTGGGCATGGTGGTAGGCACCTGTAGTCCCAGCTATTTGGGAGGCTGAGGTGGGAGAATGGCGTGAACCTGGGAGGCAGAGCTTGAAGTGAGCCGAGATCGTGCCACTGCGCTCCGGCCTGGGCGACAGAGCAAGACTGCATCTCAAAAAAAAAAAAAAAAAAATTATCCAGACTCAGGTATTGTTATAGCAGCACAAAACAGGCTAGGACAATGAGGTGGGGAACGGGTAAGGGGATAGAGTGGGATAGCAGTGTTGAGAGTCCTGTTCCTGACTGGGGTCATGCTGCTGGGGTCCCTCTGCTCCCACAGACAACCCTATCAAACCATTAGATAAGGAAACCAAGACAGCAAATGGGGAAGCAGCTTGCTGAGTGGTGTCTGGTTGGGGGCAGGGTTGAAAATTCTCCCTAAGAGATGGGTTAGGTGTTATTTGAGAATGACCTCCTCTTACTAACACTTGGAGGATTGTTTTAAGAGAAATAATAATACCCACTTAATTCAATCAAAGAGCGATGAAAGAGTAGATTGGCTCAAAGGTAACCTTGAAAGAAGAAGAAGAATTACACTAGCTAATGGCCTGGCACGGTGGCTCACGCCTGTAATCCCAGCACTTTGGGAGGCCAAGGCGGGTGGATCATGAGGTCAGGAGATCAAGACCATCCTTGCTAACACGGTGAAATCCCATCTCTACTAAAAATACAAAAAATTAGCCGGGCATGGTGGCGGGCGCCTGTAGTCCCAGCTACTCGGGAGGCTGAGGCAGGAGAATGGTGTGAACCCGGGAGGCAGAGCTTGCAGTGAGCTGAGATCCGGCCACTGCACTCCAGCCTGGGCGACAGAGCAAGACTCCATCTCAAAAAATAATAATGATTATTATTATTATAATTATTATTATACTACCTAATATATATTGAGCACTTAATATTTTCCATGAATCTGGGTGCTTTACATATATTAATGTATTAAATGTTCATCACAAGCCTATGAAGTAGGTACTATTTTTCTGCTGAGAAAACCAAGACAATGGGAGACTGATTAACTTACCTGTGACTGCACAGCTAGTAAATATTAGAGCCAAGTTTCCATCCTAGGCAAACTGATTAGCCAACCTGTGCTCTGACGATAGTGTGATGCTAATAATGAATTTGAGATGGCTTTCTGAATTATGAGGAATGCCATTAGTTTTCTGACAATACAATAATGAATATTTTCATTTCAGGCAGTATTACAACCTACTTTGATTGACCCTTCCACTAAAAACACCCAAAATTGATGCATAAAATTAAAAGAAAAAAACTTTTTAAAATGTGCTGATAAGCTGGCAACAAGGTAAGGGACACTGAGATGCCTAAAATTACATGGAAATGTGGACCCAGAGAGGCATGCTGAACACCAAAGTCAGTTTTCACTCTAATGATATGCACTGATCCTTGATGACCCTGGCTTTTGTTTTTCATAAGGTCATAGGATATGGGGATACAAGGCAAAGTCTAGGGCCTGCCCAAGCCGGGGAGTCTAATAAGAGACCTCAATGTAAAGAATTCATAACAACAAAACAGACTTTCATTTGGGTTTCCAATCCAAACTCCCCCCAGAATTTCAGGTTAAGAATGTGGTTTACAATGGTTCTTTGTTGGAAATGCACTCAGATGTGTGAAAGCTGTCGACATCAAGATGGAATAGCTTGTGTCAAACCCAAATATAATAGGAGGTTAAGGAAAGACAGGCTCATATACGCGAGCCTATGATACGACTGAGTGAGGGCTCTCATGCACATACGACTGTAACAAAAACTTTTGCCAAGGACTTTCAAAATTGCAGCTTGCTACTTGTGTCACAAGGACAGATAGTGGGATGCAAAAGAACACTTACCTGACACACTGTCTCCACTAATGAACTGACTTCCACTCCTGAAATAAGCCCCAGTAACCAATGTTCTCTTTCTTTCAAAACAAAAACAAATTACGTGTATTTCTCTCTTCTACCTTTAAAACCTTCCCCTTGCCTTAACCACTTTGGATATGACTCTGGTCCCCATAGTCCACATACCCCAAATTTGGAAATCCTCTGTACATTCCCAAATAAACTCATTGTCTTTGGAGAATCTCTCTCTGTCCATTATTAGGTTGACAGACACCTGGCAGAATCAAAAAGCAAATTTACTATAAAGGAGTCAAACTTAAAATCAATCATCAAACAATTCCCACAGATAAACTAGCAAAGAATAAAAGCTTAGAGCAGAATAAGCTCTAATAAAAAACACAAATAAACAAAGCACCATAAGTGTAGAGCCAATAGGAATGATAATCATAAGAATCAAACCCCAAAAGACATCAAGTAGTGCAATTATACAATAGAGAATGACAGGCATAACCTGGTAGTGCTTTGCACTTATTTCTTGCTCTATCCCTGCACTTCTCTGCTATCAGTTAGGAAGCCTTCAGAAATAATTTGGCACTCATACATGTATTATCTGGAAGCACAAGGACGTTGTCATACCTGGGGCAATCTTTGATTGATGGGATATGAAAGCTAATCCATAAGTCCCATCTTACATTCTTGGTGGACAATTCCGAGATGTCAGCTCTTCAAAAGGTCCTGATGAAATTAAGCTCCACTTGCTCATAGTGGACAACATCTAAGGCACTCTCATGTTGCCTTTCTCTTCTTCCTTGTTTCACTTTCTCCAGTCCCCTACTCCTGTTCCCTGGGATTACTTCAAGAAACTACCTGCTTGAGAATTTAAAATATGAATAAGGAACAAGAGACTATAAAACATGAAGAGAAGTATCTGGAAAAAATAACCAAATAGAACTTCTAGAAATAAAAAATAATTTTCATTAAAAATTCAAAGGGTGGTTAAACAAAAGAATAGATACAGTATAAGAAAGAATTAATGAACTGGAAGATAAATAAAAATATTTTGCATAATGCAGAACAGAGACATAAGCATATGTAAAATATGAAAAATGTGGTAGAGTGCAAATATCTACAAAAGTCAAATTGAAATTCCTGAAGGACAGAATAGGGAAATTTTGAGGAAACAATATTCAAAGAAGTAATGGATGAATTTTCCAGATTGAATGCCTCAAATCATCAGATTGACAAATCCTAAATTGCTAAAGAAAAAACATACAAAAGTAGAGCAAATTAAGAAACATAAATTAAGATGTGGAAATAAATATAAATGTACAATAAATAAATCCAAATGGGAAAATAAACCTATTTAAAAGTTAAAATTATCAGATTGAATAAAAAATTTAAATCCACCATTGAGGTATGTTAAAAAGAAGCCTGTGACATAAGGCTAACAAATGGTTGAAACTAGAAGGATGAAAATAGATACATATTTTAGAGAGAATCAGAAGAAAATAACTATTGGGTACTAGGCTTAGCACCTGGGTAATGAAATAATCTGTACAACAGACCCCTATGCCATGAGTTTATCTATATAACAAACCCACACATGTATCCCTGAACCTAAATTAAAAGTTGTTTAAAATATATATATATATATATATAAAATATGAACAAAGTACAGCTGATATTACTATATTAATATCACACAAAATAGACTTTAAGGCAAAAGACAATGAAACTAAATAATGAAAAAAGGTTAAATTCACCATCCAGATATAAAAATTCCAAACTAAGTTCTAAATAATACAGCTTGCAGCTATATAAAGTAAAACTTAAAAGAATTACAAGCAAAAATATATACATACCAGTAAAACTGAAGATTTTAACATGCCTCAGTGGTTGAAAGCTCACTCAATAAAGCAGAAAAACATCAGTAAGGATATAGAAGATTTGAACAATACAGTTAACAAACTTTACCTGTTGACATATATAGAACATTTTACTCAAAGAGTAGAGAAGCATTTCAAGCTGAAATAGTAATTTATAAAAATTGAACACGTTTGGCCGGGCACAGTGACTTACGCCTGTAATCCCCACACTTTGGGAGGCCAAGGCAGACAGATCACAAGGTCAGGAGTTCGAGACCAGCCTGGCTAACATGGTGAGACCCTGTCTCTACTAAAAATACAAAAGTTAGCTGGTTGTGGTGGTGGCCATCTGTAATCCCAGCTACTCAGGAGGCTGAGACAGGAGAATTGCTGGAACCCGGGAGGCAGATGTTGCAGTGAGCGAAGATCATGCCACTGCACTCCAGCCTGGGCAACAGAGCAAGACTCTGCCTCGAGGGAAAAAAAAAAAAAAATTGAACACATTCGGGGCCATGAAACGAAATTCAACTAATTTTAAAGGATTGATATCATACAGGTTATATTTTTTGCCACAAAGCACACATAGAATGAAGCACAAATGGCCAGTAAATTATAAAAATGCTGCTTAACTTTTTAGTAATTGGGAAAATTAAAATTAAAATATACAGTGATGCCATTTGACACCAACTGTATTGGCAAGATTTTGTAAATTTGACAGTCTCAAGTGCTGGCAAGAATCTAGCAAAACCACATCTCTTAGACACTGCTAAAGAGTATCACCCCTTTGGAAAACAATTGGAATCAGCTATTAAAGTTGGAGATGTACATTAACTATGACTCAGCAATTCCACCAGAAAAACTCGGGCATGTATACAGATGTACAAGAATATTCAAAGCAATATTGTTTTTTTTTGTGTGTGTGTGTGTGGTTTGTTTGTTTATTTGTTTGTTGAGACAGAGTTTCGCTCTTGTTGCCCAGGCTGGAGTGCAATGGCGCGATCTCGGCTCACTGCAACATCCACCTCCCGGGTTCAAGCGATTCTACTGCCTCAGCCTCCCGAGTAGCTGAGACTACAGGCATGCGCCACTACACCTGGCTAATTTTGTATTTTTAGTAAAGATGGGGTTTCTCCATGTTGGTCAGGCTGGTCTTGAACTCCTGACCTCAGGTTATCCACCCACCTCAGCCTCCCAAAGTACTGGGATTACAGGCATGAGCCACTGCGCCCGGCCAGCAATATTGTCTTAATAGTAAAAACTGGAGGCAATCTAAATGTTAACCATAAATAAGGCCACAATAAACAAATAATAGTGTCCGCCTGTGAACATGTGTAAAATTTCTCTGGGAAATATGAAGCATGAGATGCTGGGTCATAGGTACATAGATACTGAATTTCACTAAACTTTTTCAGGATTCTTTTCTGAATGGCCCTACCAGTTAACACTCTAGAAAGCTGGTTCAAGAGTTCTCATTGTGCTATATCCTCACAAAAATTTAGTATTTTCTATTTTCTAATACTGTACGTGCTATTCTGATATGGAATCTAATTTTTATTTTAAACTTGCCTTTTTTGAGTTGCATCTTTTCGTATACTTGTTAGCCAGTCAGACTTATCTTTCTATAAAATGCCTAGCCATATCCTTTGTCCATTTGCCTATCGAGTTTCCTGTCTTATCCCTATGCAAGATTTGTTTATATATTCTGTATGTTTGGACTTAGACATTATGGATAACTTTCCCAATCTTCCATCTTCTGTTAACTTTGTGATATCCTTCAAGTGAGGGAAAAAAAAAAAAAACCTCATAATTTTGTAGTAATCAATTTTCACCCTAAGGTTTGTGCTTTTGGAGTCTTATTTATGTTTTTCCCCACTCTCATGTCATAATTCCTTTAAGTAGTTTCAAGGTTTTATCTGTATATATTCTTTTGCATTCTTTGAGAGGTTATTTCTTAGAAACTTTACAGCTTTTGCCCTTATTTTAGGTAGTATCTAATTTCCAATTACATTTTCTGCTTGGTTACTGCTGATAAAGATGAAAGCTATCATTCTTATCTCCCAACAGTTCTAACAGTCTGCTCATTCCACATATTTCTTATATACATAAAATCATAACATCTGCAAAGAATTTCAATTTCATCTCTTCGTTTCCAATCCTGATAACTCTTAATTCTTTTTCTCACATCATAGCATTGGTCAAGCCTTCAGTATTATGTCAATTAGTAACAATCTTAATGAGATCTTAATGAGAAGGGCAGTTTCCCCATTAACATGATATTTGATGAAGAATTTGTGATATATTGTCTTTATAAAATCGAGGAAATGCCTTTACATTTTGAATTTTATTATAGTTTTTATTAACAAGAGGGGCTGAAGTTTTATCAAGTGTTTATTTCTACAGCAACTGATGTAATCATAGGATTTTTCTCCCTATTCCAAAAATGTATTAATAACAGACTACACTGATTCTCCAATGCTGAACCATCATATACTTCTGAACTCAAACCTAATTCATCATTCTTGGATTCAATTAGCCAATATTTCACTAGAATTTTCATATGCATATCCATAAGTATAATAAGCGTGTAGTTTTAAAAAATTATCCTATTGAAATTTGAATCAGAATTGCCCTAGCCTCATAAAATGAGTCAGCACTTTTCTACATCTCCTCTTTTATAGAATACTTGAATTGGCTGTTTGTTAAATGTTTTGTAAGTCTCACTGTAAAAGAGGATCATTTGTAAAATTTTGCAAGCTGATTCTAAAATTTCTATAGAAACGCAAAAAGTCAAGAAGATCCCAAAAAGAAAAAGAAGACAAGAGTATCTGTACTACTAGATGTCTAGACTTACGTATGTAGCTATGGTAATTAAGAGACTGTGCAAGGACAATAGACCAATGCAGCACAATAGAAGCAGCCCCATGCACAGATGGACACTAAATAGATGACAGATCGATCAATCAATAGACAGGAAACATGATCCTACCTCACAAAAGATATAAAAATACCTATTCCAGGTGGATTATAGATCTAAATGGGAAAACCAAAAACGTTTTAGAAGATAATATTGGAAAACATCTTCATGACTAAATGTTTTTTTAAAAAGATTTCTGACATAGGACAAAAAAAGCACTAACACAGGGGTGAGGGGTAGGTGGAAATCATGGTCAAAAGGTACAAAGTTTCAGTTATGCAAGATAAATAAGTTCTGGAGATCTACCAGACAACGCAGTGTCCATAGCTAACAGTATCCTATGTATACTTATATTTGAATAGAGGGTAGAACTTAGGATAAGTGTTCTTACCACAAAAAATAAAAGTACTAATAAAGAGATGGCAGGAAACTTTGGGAGGTAATGAACATGTTTAAAATCAATTGATTATATGTGTGTAGGTCTCATTTCTTAAAGAGATTGCTTTACTTAATAATTTCGTTAACAAGGTGTTAATATTTTATGCACAGAAATAACAAACTTTCTTTTCTAGCTTATGGCTCACATTTTCCCTCTGTATACCTCTGAAACTTCCAGGCCTTTTCTGTGAATTGAGCAGATAGATTTTTCTTTTTCTTTCTTTTTTTTTTTTTTTTTTTTTACACAGAGTCTCACTCTGTTGCCCAGGCTGGAGTGCAGTGGGGTGATCTGAGCTCACCACAAGCCCTGCCTCCCTGGTTCACACCATTCTCCTGCCTCAGCCTCCCAAGTAGCTGGGACTACAGGCATGCGCCACCACACTCAGCTAATTCTTTGTATTTTTAGTAGAGACAGGGTTTCACCATGTTAGCCAGGATGGCTTTGATCTCCTGACCTCATGACCCGCCCGCCTCAGCCTCCCAAAGTGCTGAGATTACAGGAAAATGAACACGCACCGACCAGAAATAAACTTTATCTTTTTTTTTTTTTTTTTTTTTTTGAGACAAGGTCTCACTCTGTTATTTACTTGAGCTGGAGTGCAGTGGGCAGCGATCTCGTCACTGCAAACTCCGCCTCCCTAGTTCATTCTCCTGCTTCAGCCTCGAGTAGCTGGGACTACAGAAGCGCCCTGGCCTTGATTTTTTGTATTTTTTAGTGAGGCGGGGTTTTCACCGTGTTAGCCCGGATGGTCTCGATCTCCTAACCTCGTGATCTGCCCGCCTCAGCCTCCCAGAGTGTTGGGATTACAGGCGTGAGCCACCGCGCCCGACCACCTTTACCTTTTTAAAGTTTAGTTTGATGTCTTTTTACAAATGCACACAGCCATGTGACCAGTACTACAATCCAGACACAGAACATTTTCATCATTCTAAAAAGTCCCCTGTGTCCTTTTGTAAAGTACTCCCCTAATCTTGAGCCCCTGATGACAACTGATCTGGTTTTTGTTCCAGTAATTTGGCCTTTTATAAAACGTCATACAGTATGTCGTCTTTTGTGTCTTGCTTTTGAGGTTCTTTTATGTTGTTGCCTGTATGTTTTTATTGCTGAATAGTATTCTGTTACACTCGGTATCTGTAGGGGATTGATTCCAGGACCCCCAAGGATACCAAAATCTGTGAATACTCAAGTTCTGCCGTGGGCCCTGTGGAACCTGCGGATATGGAATTGGTGCACAGCAAATACATTGCAGTCTTTGGAGGGAGCTGCAGTCAAACTCAGAAATTCCTGGGCAGCCACGCTCTTCTCCCCGCTCCCCCTCCCCCGGAGACGGAGTTTCACTCTTGTTGCCCAGGCTGGAGTGCAATGGCGAGATCTCGGCTCACTGCAACCTCCGCCTCCCGGGTTCAAACGATTCTCCTGCCTCAGCCTCCTGAGTAGCTGGGATTACAAGCGCGTGCCACCACGCCCAGCTAATTTTTTTTTTTTAGTAGAAATGGGGTTTCACCATGTTAGCCAGACTCGTCTAGAACTCCTGACCTCAGGTGATCCGCCTGCCTCGGCCTCCCGAAGTGCTGGGATTACAGGTGTGAGCCACCGCACCAGGCCCAGCGATGCTCTTATACAAACATATTTGCATTACTAGCCCAGGCACCTTCATTCCTAAGTCTCTTTATCTGAGGCCTTGGGCAAAGATCTTCTCCGTCAAAGCCTTCTTAAGAAGGGGAAATCTTGGGCTGGGCGCGGTGGTTCACGCCTGTAATCCCAGCACTTTGGGAGGCCAATGAGGCAGATCACCGGAGGTCAGGAGTTTGAACCTCGTCTCTACTAAAAATAAAAAATTAGCCAAGTGTGGTGGCACGCGCCTGTAATCCCAGCCACTGGAGATGCCAAGGCAGGAGAAACTCTTGAACCCGGGAGGCGGAGCTTTCAGTGAGCTGAGATCGCCCCAATGCACTCCAGCCTGGGCAACAGAGTGGGACTCCGTCTCAAACAAAAGGGGAGGGGAGGGGAGTGAGGGTGGGGGAGGCTTGAAAACACGTTTCCCCACTTTGACTCAGTCCACAGTAGCTTTCAACTCCCAGCTCTCCCCCTTCACCCTCCTACCCAACTTGTCATTCACTGTCCTCAACCCCAGAGTCCATAAAACTACAGGGGCTCCTTCAGCAATGAGATGAGCCCACGTCTGTACTTACCTACCTAACCCTCAACCAGTGCACAGCTCCTTGGGGGAAATGGAAAAGGAAGTCGGTGCCTTCTCCTGTTTTAGCCTCTTGCTTATCCCATCACAGTGATTTAAGACTTAATTCTTTCATTTTTGGCTTGCCTTAATTGGCTACTGCAACACCTAACAGCTCATCTCTCTCCCAGCTCAGCTGAGCCCTTGACAACAGCTAATAGTGTCAAAGCTGGAGTTCACATCCAGGGAGTCTAGCCCCTCAGTCTGTGCTCCTAGTGATGCTGCTCCACTGCCCTCTTTTGTGTTAGACTATTGCAGTCTGCGGAACTGAAGGTGGGTGGCCTGGACAAGGGTAATAAAGGTTGGCTAATTTAAAATATATACTAGACAGGTAAGTTCAATAAGACTTGGTGATGGGTTGGACGTACTAGATGAGAGGAAGAGAAGATGTCATGATCTCGGTTTTTGGCTAGAGCAATTAAGTGGTACCCATTTGCTGAGACGGGAAAGATTGGGATGGGGTGACAGACGACAGCTGACCACATGGAAACAAGAGCGCCTCTCTGGACATGTTTAAAGTTTTGAGATTCCTAAAAAACATCCAAGTGAAGATGCAGAGGCCACTGTATATAGAACCTCGGAATTTGAATACCAATTTATTTTTTCTCTATTCCTAGATATTAGGAAAACGGAAATATTATATAAAGGAATACTGCACACACACCATCTTAATTACTCCTCCCCACTCCTACAATAAGCTTCTTTCAAAAAACAAGATTTTTCCCATCTTCTGAGAAAAATGTAGAGCCATCTCCAAATATGATTGCTAATATGAACACATAAGTCTCCAAATCATGAAAACCACTAGGATATCGAATTCTCAAGGAATGACCAGAAGCTAGAAGTGAGCAAGCTAATAATTCACCAATAAAAAATTTGAGAACAATTTTATGAATGACTGCCACGCATTAGCCTTATTTTACTATCGTTATCATTTTTTATCCTTTTCAGTTATTTGCTCAATCAGCAGGTTGATCAACTTATTTTTCTCTAAAGAATAATGGAGTAATTCATTTAAGCCAGATATCTGAAGCTGCACTGGACACAGAGTTTACATCAAGCCCTTCTTCCCCCGCACCAATGTTTCTGTAGCTGGATTTTAAACACCTAAACATGTGCTATGCTGCACAGTTTTTAAAACTTTCAAATACACTTTTCACCTACCCAAGTGAATTTTATTTCCTTTATGGGTAGAGACTGGGTCACAGTCCCTAAACCAGGGTTAAGTACATGCGAGGCACTAAATGGAATTTGTTGATTTGAAAAGTTTTCTGCACTAACTATATATCCAGCAACCACTCAGGACCACTTTCCTCCGTTTCAGTCAAACAGACTCGATTCACTCGCACAAGTACTACATATAGTAACAGTCATTAGATTCTCAGTTTATAGTTTAATGGTTTTGCAACATTAGATGCACAATATATTTTGAAGCACCAAGTATGCTTGAAATTGAACATTTTTATAAAGATAATAAAAGTTAATGACTACCCATGATCTATGATCTGACAATACATCTGTTCTTTCTCATTTTGCGATGATAAAATACCCACCCTAGCTTGTTGTGGCACAGTGAGAGAGAAGAAATACAGTCCTATTAATCACTCTTAAGTATCAGCTTATTAAGTTATAGTTTCTCAACAGGCTTGTCATACATGACTATTAATAGGCTGCAGGTGTTTCTCTAAAAGTCTTTTTATAATGCAGTTATGTCATTAAAAGACAGCATGGAATAACAGAAACCCTACTGGACTAAGAATCAGAAAGTCTAAGTTTTAAATTCTCATTTGGTTAACAAGTATCCCGGAAACCTTGCACAAGTCACCACCTCTCCGGGTCTCCAATTTTCTCACCTGTAAAATGAAGGGACTAATTATAAATTGAAGAAATAAGAATGTGCCAATTTACACCAGACCAGTAAGCAGGTTACAAAAACTCAGTACCTAAGACTTTTAACAAGGACATTCTAACAGAAATCTGCTCACATTAAAATAGCTTAAAACAAATCATAACATTGGAATTTCTGTTGCTATTGTTAACCTTAAAAGTGAATTTTGTTGCCTAAGAACTGCGGAAGTGCAGGAGAACAGAGAAACATGTTTCACATGAAAAAATCTTGACTACTGATACACACTGATGTACCTTACATTGTGGTAAAAATAACCAAATTTTTATCTATATTTTTTATAGACAGGGGTCTATGTTGCCCAAGCTGGTCTCGAACTCCTGGCCTTCAGCAATCCTCCTGCCTTGCTCTCCCAAAATGCCAGGATTACAGGCGTGAGCCACTGCACCTGGCCTCGTATTTTCATTATTAGCTAAGCGCCTATTCATAAAGAAAGTTATTACACACTCTCCAACTGACAAAAGGGTTGCACCCCAAAAGCTTGTAAGTCTAAGTTTTGGAAACATTATAAGTGAAGCTAAGTTCCTAGTTCAGCTCACAAGAGCATAAATGATCCTTGACATTGCTGAACTATACAATATATTATAATAGCAAGGGCTCAAGTGCTGAGTCCTGTGAATGGGGCTTGTGTCATAAAGAAGATGAGTTTCCTCCCCTGTTCTTGGGTAGGAGACTGGAGGTAGGCAATGATTAAAATAATTTACGTTCATCACACAGCTTTGGCTCCCTTAATAACTTCTTACACTCTGGTAGGGCACTTAGCCCTAACTGTGCTGCTGTCCCACTACCAAAGGGTCCCTCCTTCTAACATCCCTTTCTTGAGCCTTCAAGTAGTAATTCTATGACCACAGAGCAATTGATGGACATTTCAACAAATAACCCAGACAATATTATCCCTCCTAGACTATAAGCAGTTTTTAGAGAGGCTACCTGTTATTTATAAAAGCAACAATATTAGAAATCTAAATGTTAATTTTAAAGACATGGTCAAGTAAATTACAATACATCCATACAACAGAACATTATGCCACCATTCCACAAAATGTTTACAAACAAGCCAGGCACAGTAGCATGCAGCTGCAGTCCCAACCACTAGGAAGGCTGACGTGGGAGGATCACTTGAGCCCAGGAGTTCGAGTCCAGTCTGGGCAACATATAGAGAGACCTCCATCTCTAGATAAAGCATTTTTTTAATTAAAAAAGTTTTAATGACATGAAAAATGTTGAAAACAAAATGCTAATAAAGAAGATACTAAGTGGTATATTCTTTATGAACTCAACTGTGTAAAAAATGAATTGCTATAGAAGAAAAATAACACAATTGTTGGGTAGTAGAATTATAATTTATTGCTTTTTACCAGTTAGTACACTAATCTGTGCTTTGCAGATGTTCCCGTATGAAGTACCCCTTTTGTTATTTAAAAAAGTTAAGGGAGAGAAGTCATAAATCTCTAATTGGTAGAATTATAGAGAGCTAAAAACAGTGCTAATTATCAGGCAATGTGGAAACAACTTTGTGGGCAAGAGAGCATTCCTTTTTTTTTTTTTTTTTTAACTGTTTACAAAGAGTTTAAACTTGTTTTAAATTAAACACATTAAACAAAATTGTAAGTTTTGTGATTATGAAAATACTGTTTATCACTACATAAAATACTGTTTATGGCACTTTATAGATTCAAAAAACCTATTAATGATACTTCTTTTCTGGATTAAAGATAGTGAATGTTTATATATATATATATATATAAAATACAGAAAATAACACAGGTATATGATTTAGAAAACAGGGGGAAAAAGTTATGAAGTGGGAAAAGTCCATCCCACTATACAACTCATTCCCAGATACAGCAAGCCTCTTATTCACCTCCTGAGAAATTTTTGTTGCCCATAATCCCATATATATTTTATTTCACGTCATTCTCCTATATACTTTATTTCACTCATACCTTAGAAACATTTACATATCAGTATGTATTGATCCATTTCATCCTTTGAACATACTAATTAGTATTCTACTCTATGATTGTGACACATTATTAGTCAGCCCCCTACCGATAGACACTGAAGTTATTCTGTTTTCCTCTATCATAAACAAGGCTTCAGTATTATTGGACAAATATTCTTATATACATGAACAAGTGGATCCCTAAGATATAAATTCTTAGAATTTTTGTGTCAAAGACTCTGCGTACATTGAAAAAATCTGGTGGTGCTACCAAATTGTCTTCCAAACAATCTGTAGCAATTTACAATCCAAGGGAACACTTCTGATAAAGATAGATTCTTTAAAGCAGACTCCAATGCTTTCAATGGCCAGGAAGATAACATAGAGTTGTGAAGCATGCTGGGCTAAGAAAATGGCAAACTGGTCGGGCGTGGTGGCATAATCCCAGCACTTTGGGAGGCTGAGGCGGCGGATCACTTGAGGTCCTTAGGGGTTCAAGACCAGCCGGACCAACAAGCTGAAACCCCGTCTTTACTAAAAAACAAAAATTAGTCGGGTGTGATGGTGCATGCCTAAAATCCCAGCTACTTGGGAGGCTGAGGAGCGAGAATCACTTGAACCTAGGAGGTGGAGGTTGCAGTGAGCCAAAATCATGTCACTGCACTCCAGCCTGGGCAACAGAGTAAAACAAAACAACAAAAAAACAAAAACAACAACAACAACAAAAAACGGGAGAAAATAGAAGGGAGAGAGAGAGAAGAGGAAATGGCAAGCTGGATAGGGCATTTAGTTATTCACAGCAGCAGCATTTACTCAATTCCAGAGTACTAAAAATGCTTTGTAGGAATACGCACCCATGCACCCAGTATTGTCAAATTGCCTCATTGCTCAAAAGGACCCAAAACTCCTGACTTCTGCATGAAATCTTCAGGTTTTGTAAAATGTTGATAACTCATTCAAAATTTTACAGACAGTATGACAAACAAAACATGTGAGTAGGAATCATCTACTGGGCCTCCAACTTGTGACCTACCCTTTAAAGCTTGCGTTTCCCCAATACGCAGAGGACTGCCTGAACAGTAGAGGCTGTGTTCAGCAGATTATTTCCAAGCTGGGATTTCCTTCTATTACATTTTGTTTTGGGGTTAACTCGAAAATGGATTTTATTAACTATGTGGTTAATAACTATCCTCTCAAACTATTTGGATAACTTAATCTACTCTGCCCAGATATTTTCATTAATCAGTTTCCTGTACATTCCCTATATTATGTTCTTTTTGAGTGTTTTCTGTTTTCTTCCTTATATGAAACTACCATGTTTTAAGAATTGAGTCATTTTCCTATTAATATAATCTTGGTTTTCCCAAAGGTAAAAATCTAATCATTTTTCTATACTACCTTGCATTCAACATATCCATCTACATATATAGAAGAAATTGTGAGAATGGAGTAAATTAGAAAGATGCTACCTCCAAATAGTATTTTTTAATCTTTGTAATATCTCTTTATATTAACTACACTCTCAAAAACGTGAAAAAATAAATCCTGAAATAACCAGATCTATATTTTAAACTATTCAAATTCATGGTTAAAATACTCTTATATATATGTGTGTGTGTGTGTGTATATACATATATATATATATATTTTTTTTTTTGAGACAAAGTCTCACAGGCTGGAGTGCAGTCACACAATCAGGGCTCATCACAGCCTTGACCTCCTGGGCTCAAGCTATCTCGCACCTAGCCTTCCGACCACAGGCACATGCCACCATGCGCAGCTTATTTTTATTTTTCATAGAGATGGGCCTTCTTATGTTGTCTAGGCTGGTCTTGAACTCCTGGGTTTAAGCAATTCTCCCACCTCAGTCTCTCAAAACGCTGAGATTACAGACATAAGCCACCACACTCAGTTATTTAATATTTTATTATCTATCTCTTTTACATAACTACTTGCAAAAAAACTAATATGACAGAGCCAATGTATTGTATGGTTATAAACAGAAACATATCTGTAAACATTAGTATTATAAGCAATATAGTATTAAAAGTGGTTATCTATTGGAAAACTCAGAAGGCAGTGACTTCTACAATTAAATTTCAAAAAATCAAAACATAAAACATTATTAGCTTCAGTTACTATAAATAAAGCATCTGAATCTTAATTTTAGAGCTAATGGTAATTTTTAAATAATTCCTAAATTCATGTAATCTGTTAAGATATATTTTGTTAACATTTAGAAAAGACAAGAGAACCAAAACCAATGTATTAAAGGAGCTTTATAATTTAGCAAAACTTTCAATTTACATGTCTCTCAAACGTTACTGACAAACATAATGGCTGCTTATGAGAAAATTTGCATATGTCATTCTACAAACAGTAATGTCATTAATATACTATTTTTAGTTTCCAAGGGAAGATCCTAAACATTACAAATCCTTCCGTTAGCATTTCTTCGTGTATGCATGTTCCTACTTCCTGTTCAAACATATGCTGTAACTATTTAAGTCTGTCTTTTCAAAATAAAACTGATTACCCCAAAATTCAAAAACCCAACACCCAAGTGATATTAGGCACATATCACTTGAACTTGACAATTTAATGACGAAAAGCAAATTTAAGAAGTAAAAAAATTAACTATTTAAATTATAATTTGCACATCAGATTACTTTTTCAGATGTGTCAAAGCTCACAGATAAAAGTAATGAAAAGAAATGTAGTAAAATACATTTTAAGTTTACCTTCATTATAAATTAAAATGAGGCATAAGAAAAACATTGAGACATAATATGTACATATGGAAAACTGGCCACTGAAAGATGCAAATAATTCATACAATATAGTGTAAGCTTTAATATATAAACTAGATGTCATTTCATCAACTGTTAGTCTAAATTTTACAATGTATATTAAAATATTAAAATGCTAAAAAAATCATTGTAATATAGAATACACTGTGGGAAAATACATATTTGTGGCTTTATAGACAATCTAAATTAATCCATTCTATACAATAGTTTTCTAAAATATAAATGGTACTTTACATGCAAAAGAACATACCAGCTGGATGACCTCATATAATGTATCAGAAATTAGGAGAAAACCTCCTTTTAACAAGACAGTTACACAGCAGAGGTGGAATGTAGAATCAGATTTTGCCTTAATACAATCTTGGATAAAATTAATTACGAAAAAGGACAGTCTCTACTACTTTCAATTAGCATTTTAAAAAATAAAATCTACTGTGATTTTATATTTTCTAATTGTATCACAAACAGAGAAAACATAAAAGGGAAAAGACAGAAACAGAAAACCTGATGATCTTTTATAAATTTGAAGCATCAGCCCTGCCTATGGGTTGCATTTAGGCTGCTTTTTTGTTGACATTTTCCCAAATTACTTCTGCCATTCTGAATTGTGCATCAGTAGTCAGATGAGTTTTCCAGACTTCATTATGCCATTGTGTAACCATAGCTGCCACAATGTAGTGCCACAAGAAGTCTGTCCTTGAGTATTTCCTTACTTGGGTATTCAGGTAACTTGAGCATGTTGATGCTTTAAAAGAAAAATACACCACCATTAAACAGGAAATCTATAAAATTTCTGATTGTTTTGTCTAGAAGTGAAAACACTACTCAAAATTAACATAAAACCATCCTCTCAAATTTGCATTCAAATTGAAAAACCCTAAAGTGGTATTTAAAAAGAAGAAAAAATCTGCTGCATTGCAGTTTCTTTCAGCATGCAAATGCAGTGGAAGAAAATAAGTTCTTTTCAGCTTAAAATAAATAAGCAATAGGGTAATTTAGTTTGAAGTGATGGTGTGTAACTCAGTGCTACTTATAATAGTGTAACTTTGGTGATACTTGAACTATAGTCAATTAAATTGTAGGGAATTAGGGTTTCCTCAAACATTTTCCCTCCCAAAAACAGGGGCACAAAAAACTACATAATTTGTTATCAATGATTCCAAAATCCTGGAGTGAGATCACAGCTGAGGTTTTCCTCTCAATGCAGCAACAGTTAGACCTCTGATCATTCAAAATTAATCAAAACAATTTGTAAAGCATTTAAATAAACCAATTCAACATACCATGTGCTTGAAGTTGGTAAAAGATTTGGAGTATATGGCACAGCAGCGATTGTAAAGTTTTGCAATCCACTTCCACCCATGATATTAGCAAACCCACCATGTGGGACCCTGGAACTAAGAGTTTATATAGTTTATATCTTAATACATTGTAATCATGAAAGAAAGATATTTGTGACAGATCAATTTCAAGTTCTAAGTTAGGGTAGAAATATATCCAACTCTAGGACAATGACAACATGACATTTTTTAGTCTACAAAACCCCAACTCATTACTGTAAATTGCTTTGTGATTAGTTAGCAACCTTCCATGGAGACACCCCTCCACATTTCCATAGCTACACTATGCTTGCAACTGGCCACAGCACATACCTCAATATTGCATTTAGCATGCTACATTTACAATTATTTGCTTTCATGTGGCTCTCTACTGAAGTGGGGCTTGAGAGCCCAAACAAGTCATATTTACATCTATATCCCTGGGGCTAGCAAAATGCCTGGAGTAGACATTCATTAAATTGTTAATAGATTAATATTTGATTAATTCAAGCAATAAATGCTCTGACATGTAATCCAAATGATTTCCTTGTTTGTGAAAAATATCTAGGCCCTAAAGGTGTTTTGTTTTGTTTTTCATAGTGGAAAAACTGAAAAATTCTTTATATTCCTCTTTGATTTGATATTCAGAATATCAAACATATTTTTCAAACATCACCAAACATAAAGAGACCACAGGAAGGTTAACATACAATGCATAACACATCAGTAGAAAATTTAATCTTGGGTACATGACTGTAGAGGATGTAATTACAACTTCTCAAGTTATATATACATCGAAAATAAAATTAATATTTCTTCTAAAGTTAGCCTGTGTATGTATCATGATTAAACCGATACTAAAAAACATTCTATTGCTTTTAAAATGAGGTGCTACAGTGCTTTTTGGATAAATAAGAATAATGACAAAGGAACACTTAGTGTATAGATTACTAAATACATACTTGCAAACATCTGAATAAAATTTAAAATACTTTCTTAAAAATATGATTTATAGGCCGGGCGCGGTGGCTCAAGCCTGTAATCCCAGCACTTTGGGAGGCCGAGACGGGCGGATCACGAGGTCAGGAGATCGAGACCATCCTGGCTAACACAGTGAAACCCCGTCTCTACTAAAAATACAAAAAAACTTAGCCGGGCGAGGTGGCAGGCGCCTGTAGTCCCAGCTACTCAGGAGGCTGAGGCAGGAGAATGGCGTAAACCCGGGAGGCGGAGCTTGCAGTGAGCTGAGATCCGGCCACTGCACTCCAGCCTGGGTGACAGAGCGAGACTCCGTCTCAAAAAAAAAAAAAAAATGATTTATAAAATAAAGCACAGTTTAGTTCACTTAAAAAAAAAGTTGAACCTCAAATAGCCCAAACAGTCTAGGAAAAAAACAACAAAGGTGGCAGACTCACATATCCTGATTTCAAAACTTATTACAAAGCTGTGGTAATCAAAATAGTGTGATACTGCCAAGAAAAGAGACACATGAACCAGTAGAAGAGAACAGAGGCCAGAAATAACCCCTCACATACATAATGAAATGATTTTCAACTAGAGTGCCAACAACATTCAAAGGGGAAAAGAGTCTTTTCAACGAAGTGTGTTGGGAAAACTGAATATTCACTACAACGAAAATGAAGTTGGACCCTTACTTTACACTAAGTAACTTAAAAACTAACTCAAAATGGATTGAAGACCTCAATGTAAGAGCTAATACTACAAAACTCTTAGAAGAAAATATAAGGGAAAAGCTTCATAACACCGGATTTGGCAATGATTTATTGAATATGACACCAAATTGATATTGAGAACATATAAAGAATTCCCATAGCAAAAAACCAAAACAAACAAAAAAAACCAAAACAGCCTGATTAAAAATGTGCAAAGAATTGAAATAGACATTTCTCCAAAAAAAGATAAACAAATGCCCAATAAGCACATGAAAAGATGCTCAACATCACTATTTACTAGGGCAACGCCAATCAAAACCACTTCACACTCATTAAGATGACTATCGGCAAAACATCAAAAAAACAAAATACAGAAAGTCACAAGTATTGGCAAGGATGTGGAGAAATTGCTGCTGGGAATGTAAAATGATCAGCCTCTGTGGAAAACAACATGTAGGTTCCTCAACAAAATTAACAGAATTACAATACAGAATTACCATACAATCAGGCAATTCCACTTCTGGGTATATATCCAAAAGAACTGAAAGCACGGACTCAAAAAAGTATCTGTGCATCCATGTTCATAGCAGCATTATTCACAATAGCCAAATGGTAGAAGCAACCCGAGTCTCCATCAACAGATGGCTGGATAAGCAAAGTGTGGTGTATATATACAAGGGGGTATTATTTAGCCTTAAAAATGAAGGAAATTTTGACATGTGCTACAAAATGGATGAACCTTGAAGACTTTATGCTAAGTGAAATAAAGCAATCACAAAAAGACAAATATTATATGATTCCACTTATATGAAGTTCTTAGAGTAGTCAAATTCATAGACATAAAATAGGTGGTTGTTAGAGGCGGGTAGGGAAGGAGGATGGGGAGTTAGTGTTTAATGAGTACAGAGTTTCCGTTGGGAAAGATGAAAAAATTCAGGAGATGGACGGTGGTGATAGTCACACATTAATGTGAATACTTAATGCCACAAAAGTGCACACTTAAAAATTGTTTAAATGATTTTATGATATGCATTTACACACACACGCGCGCACACACACACACAAAGTTGAAAAAATGTACCAGGATTGTCTATTTGAAATCACTGATGATATGTATACATCCTCAGGGAAAAAAATGTTTAACAATCCAATATGAAAGAATCCCTAAAAACAGCAATTTTCTCTTCTATCTGGGAAGTCGTCTGGTTTGGTTTACTGATGAAATTCTTGAGCTTACCTTAGTAAACTAAGGCAATATTAAAAGTATGCCTGAATCTTGCTTATAAGACACTAATGCATAAACAATTCCTACTAATAGCAAGAGAATATATAAAGAACATCTGGCTATATCTCTTTGTAAGTTGAAATAAAATTCAACATTAGTTAATTTATATATTTAACTTTTGCCCAAAAAATTAACAAGGTGACCAAACATAAAAAGGGATAAAAATCAAGCCGTTCTGAATATCCTGTGTTGTAGAATTTCAAATTAAATGTAACTATTTTATCAAGATGAGAAAATAAATGTTGACATTGATTTTTATACAAATTATAGCACAGTATTTCAATGTAAGTATGATCAATCTAATGTCCTTCACACAAGTAAATTTTGAACAGTAAGCTAAAAATTCAGAAGATCCTCTAGTTTTAACATCTTAATTAAAATTATTCTACAAGCTGTTATTCATGAGCCATTCCTGAAACCTTACTCCTCTTTTCCTACACTATGAATAAATATGGCTGGCCCCCTACTTATATAATTAGATCTGATCATGTTAAGATAATAATTCATCAGGCGTAAGTATGTATGAGAAAAATAAAGTCTTTGGTTGAATATTATGACACTTAGATTATACAGTATAAATTACAGTAAACAAAAATGGCATACTTCTATTTTATTTAAAAAGTAATTGGCCGGGTGCGGTGGCTCACGCCTGTAATCCCACCACTTTGGGAGGTTGAGGCTGGTGGATCACTTGAGATCAGTAGTTAGAGACCAGCCTGGCCTACATGGTGAAACCCCGTCACTACTAAAAATACAAAAATTAGCCAGGCAAAGTGGTGTGTGCACCTGTAATTGGAGGCTAAGGAAGGAGAGTCACTTGAACCCAGAAGGTGGAAGTTGCAGTGAGCTGAGATCAAGCTACTACACTCCAGCCTGGGCAATAGAGCAAGACTTCATCTCAAAAAAAAAAAAGAAAGAAAGAAAAAAAAGAAAAGAAAAGAAATCAGCCGGACACAGAGGCTCGCAGCTGTAATCCCAGCACTTTGGGAGGCCGAGGCAGGTGGATCACTTGAGGTCAGGAGATCGAGACCAGCCTGGCCAACATGGTGAAACTCCATGTCTACTAAAAATACAAAACTAGCCAGGCGTGGTGGTAGGCGCCTATAATCCCAGCTACTCGGGAGGGCTGAGGCAGGAGAATCACTTGAACCTGGGAGGCGGGGGTTGCACTGAGCTGAGATTGTGCCACAGCACTCCAGCCTAAGAAACAGAGCAAGACTCTTTCTCAAAAAAAAAAAAAAAAGAAATCATCAAGTCTGATTCTTAAGGGATTAAGGGATAATGAAACAGTAAAACATTAAAGATGGCCTTATAGAGCTATGAAATATTAATGTCAATACTATAAAAATATTTAAAAATCACTTTTTGTGTTAATTCTTGGTTCAACAATTGGAACACATTTGATCTTTCAGTAAGGTTGCACTAAATTATACTACAGACCTGTAGAAAGATACGTCAGTATCTAAATAAAACTAATACAGAATCAGAATTTTCCAAAAATTAAAAAAGAAAAAAATGTACACTTTTGGTTTTGAACGACAAGTACTATATCTATACTAACGACTGGGAGTTCGAGGTAAAATTTAAAATTTTAAAAAGCTTAAAACTTTCTCAGTTTGAACTCAAAATACAGAGCTCTAATTAGACTCAATGTTGAAAGGTGGATTCTTCCGTCCAAGGGTGAAGCTAGCTCCGCGTTGTTTCCCCTGAGCTTCCTTGGCTTCTACTCTTCACCCACATCTTTCACCTCCATTCAAGTGTGGATTTGCCACACTTCATAACTAAATAATGAATAGCACACCTCTTTTCAGCATTGCTAGCAATGACTGTACTATTTAAAGTGAAGAAGCCTTGTATATTACTAATTCTAGTGTTTTACTCTACAGGAGCAGCCACCTAAGAAACAACTTAGTACTAAAAAACTTGAATAACTGATTTCTGCATCTTAAAGACTCATACTGACCAAATCATGGGGAAAACATAATAATTCACTAGATAGTGTTGAAGTATAAACCATTTAGAAAAATATACTTGACAACATAAACCAAAATAAGGTTCAGATGGCTTAAAAACTGGAATGTAAAAACAGAAATTGTAAAACTTACATTAAAAAATTTATATAAACATATATATAAAATCTTAGAAGTAGGGAACGATTTATAAAACCACAAAGGAAAGTAACGATAATCACCTTGGCAATACGGTAATTTAAAACTTACAAGTTATAAATTTAAATTACATGGAAATCTGTATATTTAACTTTGATAAACCAAGAAAACTATTTGCAGAGTTAATACCCCTAATATATAAACAACACTTAAAACTGAATTTTTAAAGTGATTGTGGAATAACAAAGAATAAAGTCAGGTAATTCATACCACACACAAAAAAATTACATAAAAGAAATTATATGAAAGTAAAAATGGGCCGGGCACGGTGGCTCACACCTGTAATCCCAGCACTTCGAGAGGCCGAAGTGGGTGGACCACGAGGTCAGGAGATTGAGACTATCCTGGCTAACAAGGTGAAACCCTATCTCTACTAAAAATACAAACATTAGCGGGTGTGGTGGCAGGCACCTGTAGTTCCAGCTACTCAGGAGGTCGAGGCAAGAGAATGGTGTGAACCCAGGAGGTGGAGCTTGCAGTGAGCCGAGATTGTGCCACTGCACTCCAGCCTGGGCGACAGAGCCAGACTCTGTCTTTAAAAAAAAAAAAAAAAAAAAAGAAAGTAAAAATGACTATACCCTGTGCTGATAAAAGGAGTAAGCTCTCTCATTCTCTACTGACATCAATACCCTTCTAGAAGATAAATGAATATGTATCAAGATTATAAAAATTTATATATTCTCATACAAAAAAATTTCCCTTCTAAGAATTTATCTTCTATAATCAGACTGTCCCACTAGGACAGAAGCACAAAAATTCCTTATTTGTACAGCATTATTCCATAAATAGGAAAATTTAGCAATAAAGAATCAATTAAAGGAAGTCCCTAAAAAGAAAACTAGAAAGCCACTAAAAAATACATAGATCTATAAATTGAACAATTTAGTAACATATTGCTAAATTCAAAAAGTTATAAAATAACAATGGTTTTAAAAGTAAAAATTATATATGTGTTAAAAATTCTAGAAGAATAACAAAAATGTTATCAGTGATTATTTTTAGGAATAGATTGGAGGTGGGTTTTTTCCTCCTATCTGAATTGTCAAATCGTCAACTTTCTTACATAAAAAATATAATGATTTTTTCATCCTTTCTATTAAGTTATTCAAGTCTCTGAGTACTTCTTGGCATTCAGAGGCAAAAAACAAAACCAAAAAAACAAGTTTTTCTT